>NC_133336.1:63229367-63351867 GCF_042186555.1 Aquarana catesbeiana
TCAGTGTAGTATGGTGGTCAGTATAGTGTAGTATAGTGGACAGTGTAGTATGGTGGTCAAGTGTAGTGTAGTGTAGTATAGTGGTCAGTGTAATGTAGTATAGTGGACAGTGTAGTGTAGTGGACAGTGTAGTGTAGTATAGTGGACAGTGTAGTATGGTGGTCAGTGTAGTGGTAAGTGTAATATAGTGGACAGTATAGTATAGTGGTCAGTGTAGTGGACAATGTAGTGTAGTGGACAGTGTAGTTCTCAGTGTAGTGGTCAGTATAGGAATCAGGTAGGTCAGTACTATTGTATTTGAAGGGACTCAGGGATAGCTAAAAGTCCGCAGGTTGGGGGGGGTGCAAATTACTTGCCTTGCCCCGGGTGCTGACAACCCACGCTACGCCACTGCCCAGACTTGAACCCGATTAAACATCTCTAGAGAGATCTTAAAATGCCTGTGCACTGACGCTCCCCATCCAACCTGATGGAGCTTGAGAGTTTCTGCAAAGAAGAATGGGAGAAGCTGACAAAAAATAGGCGTGCCAAGCTTGCAGTATCATACTCAAAAAGACTTGAGGCTGTAATTGGTGCAAAAAGGTGCTTCAACAAAGAATTGAGCAAAGGCTGTGAATACTTCTGTACATGGGATTTTTTTGCTTTTTTATTTTTATTAAAATTGCAAAGATTTCTAACAAACTTCTTTCACGTTGTCATTATGGGGTATTGTTTGTAGAATTGTGCTGTGAACACTTTCCGGACGTACTGCATTAGGCAGCAAATGAACATGTTGTCCCTGAAGTCAATGTGTTGAATGCAGTAGAAATGGACAAGCGCAGGGACTTGAGCGACTTTGATAAAGGTCAAATTGTAATGGCTGGACGACAGGGTTTGTGGGATGTTCCTGGTCTGCAGTGGTCAGGACCTACCAAAAGTGGGCCAAGGAAGGAAAACTGGCAAACTGGTGACATGGTCATGGGCCGTCAAGGCTCATTGATGCACGTGGGTAGTGAAGACGGGCCCATGTAGTCTGATCCAATAGAGGAGGTACTGTAGCTGAAAAAGTTCATGCTGGTTCCTCTTCTCCATTACATATCGGGAGGTGTTCTGTAGTTCATGAAGAGACCTGGGAACAATGTAACCGATAAGAGTGCAGCATGCGATAGTATCAGCTTGATCTCTAGCAGAACCAACTGTATTTTTGTTGAACTTGAAGAAATGTAACAAAATGTTTTAATTAAATATTTAACAGACTCAAATGGAGAAAAATAGGTTATTATTGTTATTGGAGTTTGAAAGTGTCTTTTATAGTTTTTCCCATATCCCATTCCCTTACATTGTCTTTTTTTAAATACCAAATACATTTATGTAGGTCTATAGATTTTGGGATTGTCTGCAGATGTCCAGATTTCCTGACCTGTCAATTTTTAGGTCTTTCTTTTCCTGTTATTTTCTTAGTGCTGGTGAATGTGACAAACGCGTTTGCTTGATGCATTCAATTCCATCCGGGTCTGTAAGTTCAAAGTGAACTGTACATTTTTTTAATTTTTTTTTTTTAGATATAGCAGTTGTTTATTGTCCTCTGAGCTCTGTGTCCTAGAATAGCATCCTTTCATGTAGGATTTATAGATGGTTACCGCAAGAACATTTTCCTCTGAAAATTGCAGCAGAGCTGTGTCCTCTGATTTGTGATACTTGGAAATTCTAAAATAAAAATGCATTGAAGACCCCCTGAGCAAAAAGATGAGTTTTGAGAGACCTTCCTGATATGAGGCATTGCTGCGTGTGAACAAAAAGTTTCTATACAGCCTGCAATAAAGTGGAATTATGAGAAAAAAATTTATAAAATTAGATATAAGGTACAGTCTGTTTTTCTGAGTCCCTTCTGTAACATAGCTTTATCCATTGATCCTAACAGTAGCTCTTTTTTAAACAGTGATAACACAATTGGTTTTGCTGTGAAGTCATGGATGGACGTCACCCTGTGGATGGGTTAGTCTTAGATGGACATATCATTTTAAGTGGACTTTGAATTAGCAACTAACAAATTAAAACCTAATTTCAGGTAACTTTTTTTTTTTTTAAGCCTCCCCCCACCCCAATACCTACACTATATTACCAAAAGTATTGGGACACCTGCCTTTACACACAGATGAACTTTAATGGCATCCCAGTCTTAGTCCGTAGGGTTCAATATTGAGTTGGCCCACCCTTTGCAGCTATAACAGCTTCTGGGAAGGTTGTCCACAAGGTTTAGGAGTGTGTCTATGGGAATGTTTGACTATTCTTCCAGAAGCACATTTGTGAGGTCAGGCACTGATGTGGATGAGAAGTCCTGGCTCGCAGTCTCTCTCGTTTGAATAACATTGGCTCCCCAATTTAGCACTGTTTATATTTCCCTGGTGAGCTACATCTAATCTTTCAGTGTTCTCATTTATGGCTGAACCACAATATCAGATTTGACCGTTGCCAGTTTTTGTTTTTGCTATTTCTCCAAAGGCCTAAAGAACCCCCTCTACCCACGCTTATAGATCTATAATGCTCCAGGGATATTTAAATAGTATCATACTCGAAGTATAAAAGTTGCTTGATGTATAGGGTACAATGTAGTTAAAACCCTTTGTCTTAATTTTGTTCGTACGACCATACCCCCCCCCCCCTTTTTTTTGTCTTTAAAAATCACAGTGTCATGCATGGGACTGGTCCCCTTACTAGTTTATGCCCCTGTGGCATAGGTACAAGTGCACGTTCTAAAACAGTGAGGAGCCGCTGTCCATTCCAGTGGCAGTGGATGATGCAGAGGGACTAGGTCAGTGATGGCGAACCTTGGCACTCCAGATGTTTTGGAACTACATTTCCCATGATGCTCAACTACACTGCAGAGTGCATGAGCATCATGGGAAATGTAGTTCCAAAACATCTGGGGTGCCAAGGTTCGCCATCACTGGACTAGGTCTTTCACATTGGCATGCCCCACAGTGCATTGGCAAGCTAAACATGCTGACATTGCAGGATTGATTTACTAAAACTGGGGAGTGCAAAATCTGGTGCAGCTCAATAAGCTTCCAGGTTTTATTATAAAAGCTTAGTTGACCAAGCTGAAGTTAGCAGCTGATTGGTTGCCATGCAGAGCTGCACCAGATTTTGCACTCTCCAGTTTTAGAAAATCAACCCGTGTTCTACAGCTAATCGGCCTATAGTGGGAACATGTGTTCCAAGTTCGACAGCACTGCTTGGAATCTGTTGAAAGAGGAAGTTGAGAGAGGAGTAACTTCTGGCAGGATCAATAAATAGGCTGTGTTATTGGGTGTTATTTTTAAAATCTTCCACTTGCAAAGCAAGGTAATGGTAAATCATTTTTAAAATTCGAATTTGACTATACTTGAAGCATGGAAAATGAAGGTTTGAATCTAGTCCACTTCTATACAGCAACACAAGCAGTTCCTACTTCAACCACAGATAAAAATATAATCAATATTATAAGATTCACTCTGTCCCTGCCATAGTTCTTTTATTAAAATAATTAGAATGAAAGGAAAGTCTTGCCAGGAAACATGCAGAATCGAGCAGACGTGCTCAGTCCTATTTTCTTTGGCACAGGATTGAAGAGATACAAGCTACAGAACACATTAATACCCATTATAACAAAACATAAAGGTGAAGGTGAATACATGTAACATTTGTGTTTCTTTATATCTGCTAAAGCTGCCAAGGTACACAATCTGTCTACTGAAAATGCGTCTAAAGCCAACGTTTTTTCTTTTTTTTTGGTGTTGAATACAATAGTAAATGGTTAAGGCCCCTGCCAGGTTTTTTTCTGCCCCATCAGGAAGATTTCCCTTCATTTCCTGTGCTAAAAATGCAACAGGAATAAGGGGTCTCCCCAAAGTAAGGGATATCCCCGTTTAAACAATTGTTAACACAACAGGTTTACACATTGAAATATTTTTGCTGTTCCCATGTCCCCAAAGACAAATGTCACCAGGATAAATAGAGGTTCAGTCTCTTCAATGGGGACCAGTGGCGGCTGGTGCTCAAAATTTTTGGGGGGGCGCAAACAAACTGACAAATTCTGAAAAAAACCCCATCAATTTGCAGCCTCACTGTACCATCAATCGCAGCCACTGTACCCATCAATTGCCACCACTGAGCAACAAACGCAGCCACTGTGCCCATCAAACGCAGCCACTGTGCCCATCAATTGCCGCCACTGTGCCATCAAATGCAGCCACTGTGCCATCAAATGCAGCCACTGTGCCCATCAATTGCTGCCACTGTGCCCATCTAACGCAGCCACTGTGCCATCAAGCGCAGCCACTGTGCCCCATAAAATACAGCCACTGTGCCCATCATTTGTCCCCACTGTTTCATAAAACGCAGCCACTGTGCCCACCAATTGCCGCCACTTTGCCCATCAATTTCCACTACTGTTCCATCAAATGCAGCCACTGTGCCCATCAATTGCCGCCACTGTGCCCATCAATTGCTCCCACTGTGCCCATAAATAACAGCCACTGTGCCCCATCAATTGCTCCCACTGTGCCGCATCAAATGCAGTCACTGTGCCATATCAAATGCTGCCAGTGTGCCCCCCCGCCGGCCCGCCGTCTGCACTTACCTGTCTCGGTGGGACAGCACCTAGATGTCTTCTCCTGTCCTCTCTACCCATCCTATGCTATGATTGGACGCCTGGCGTCCAATCACAGCGCCTGTCGTTTCAGCCAATCAGATGACGGGTAACAGATCCAAGCACCTGATTGGCGGAGAGGTGGTTTAGTGTTAGAAAAGCAAATATTCATTCGCTTTTCTAACACAGCTGAGTGACCTGCGAGCGGCCAGCATGTTGCTCGCAGGTCACCTTTTTTTACGCCTATTAGAGCCTATGGCTCTAATTGGGTGCTTCTAAACCACCCCCGTAACTGTAATTCAGGCGCCCTGCACCTGAAAAGGAGCCGGGCGCCTGAATAGGGGGTGGCAGTGGTGGCCATAGATAGATTCATGCAATGCATGAATCTATCTATTGGTGATAGAGGGGGTGGTGCCGGTGTGCCCTTATGGACTCACCACCGCTGATGGGGACACAGACGGCAATAGAAACCTCATAGGGGTTCTAATGCCTCCCTATTACATTTAAAACTTAAGGGTGAATTCCAGGTATGGATATTTTATGCATAGTTATATACATCCAGCTTGGACCAATGCTGGATGTATATACCATGCTTGGCTGACTCCCCTGGAAGCAGGAAATCACTAAAGTAGACATTGATACTCCAGTGATCTCCACTAGCTTCTACATCCCATGCAGAGTGAATGCCTTGCTGCAATCTGAACACAGGAGGTTGGTAGCTGGACTTAGGTGCCATTCACAGTATGCTTTACACTTTCTGAATAAATGCAAAGCGTTCTCTAATATGACAAGGTGGAGAGAGTGATGTCACCACCCCATTGCCTCCAATCTGAGAACGCTTTGCATTCATTCAGAAAATGCAAAGCATTCTTTGAATGGCTTTGCTGAGAAGCTGACCTCCTGTGTTCACAAGGAGCAGGCCAGCCACTCAGGGTCCCAAAGCAAGTGGAGATCACTGCAGTAGCGGTATCTACTTCTGTGATTACCGTCTAACAGGAACATCAGCCAGGTATGGTATTTACATAATGACATTAATCAAGCTGGACATATGTAACTATGTACAAAATATCCATACCTGGAATTCACCTTCCAAAGTAGAAAAAATGCCTAAATCTCGGTATACAGTAGTAGACTATCAAACAAAAATTTGAACAAAAATTCTTAGGAAAAATTCTACAAAAATTCTCAGGTACATTCAAATGTCGTTTGAAAGTAGTTCAAGATTTTGTTTGCTTTTAGCATTCAATTTTGGAACAAATGAACTTTACCGAATGAAAACCACACTGTTAGAAATTCACACATTCAAGAAAATATTTCCATTCTGCTCTTTCAAATCTTCTTGTCACTGTGGTTGAAAGTGAATGTCGATTTGACCCCACTAATCATTAGAAAAAGTAACGAACATTCTTGCAACAAAAATATTCAACAAAATTCAACTAGTGTATAGCCAGCTTAACACAAACGATTCTTAAAAACATTACCTCCCTCCTCCTACCTGTCCTGCATAACCTGGGTACTTACCTTTTTTTTTTTTTTTTTTCAATCCTGTCCAGACACATTATCATGCAGCAACAGTTCCCCTGTGTAAGAGAGCACTCGACTATGGCTGTGAATTCCAAGGGCCGTGCTGTCACCTATAGGCTCCTGTGGTCCAGCCATTGTCAGAGCTGCAGAATCACGTGACTATAGTGGACTATAAATAATTAAAAACATAGATCTTTTTTACATGGGGTATGCAGGACAAATAGGAGGAGGGATTTTTTTTTTAAGATTAGTGTTAAGATTTTCTTCTCACTTTAAAAACATGTTTTGGATTCACATACATTAAATTTAAACCTGTAATCTTTTCCATGCAAGCAATGTTAGAGCTCATGTTGAGGGGCATTCTTTTTAAATGCTGCACTTGCTATTAAATGTAAATGCGTGCTTTGGATGCAGTTGAAACACACCACAGTAGGACATGCTGCCTCCAAAGAAACTTGGTGCAAAGGAGGTCAAACGCAGCCCCTGGACTGCCATGTTGACTGCTCAGTTTAAGTTCATGGGATTTTGCTGGCTTTGGTTTGACAGGTATTCTACATGCCAGACGCAGGAAAACAATGACTGTTGGTGTTAGCCCTTACAATAATGCAATACAGCTGGCACCCCAAATTTAAAACCCATGTCTTAGCTTTCCCTAAAATTTAGGGTAGCAGAACCATATAGTGCACACCCTACATTCAGGCTGGGTTCACACTATTGCCGCATGTGGCTCACAACAAGGGTCCAGTGCGTTCCCGTTCACTGTTTCAGGTCCGATTTCAGCTTGAATTTTGGGCTGAATTCGGACCTGAAACAGACCAAAAGACGCATAAGACCCCTGTGCAAATTCGCAGTAGAGCCGCAGCAGAGATATGTGAACCGGCTCCATAGAGAGCTGGTCATAATCTCCTATCATGCTAATTGGATGTGGAAACCAGCATCCAATTCACATAGGTGTGAACCCAGCCTTACATTTAATTAATGTAGTAAAGCATCCACCATGTACTCTATGTGACCTTTGATTTGGGCCTCCTGTGGTTCAGAAAGTGAGTAGATAGATCAGTATAGTAGGCTTGGCTCAAACAGTCTGAAGTCCAAGAGAACTATAGTATCTGCTTATGATAAAAGGCTACAGGAAACCTACACGGAATGATTTACATGGTCTACCATTGTTGCCTCTCCTGGTGTCAGGTATGGTTAGCTTTGTGAGTTGGGTCTCTAAGTTGTGTATATAGTCTCTACAGGAGTTGTTTGTCTGATACGTGCAGATGCTCATAATGCACTCTGTTTGACATGGCAGCTGAACAATTCCTAATCAGGCATGTTTAAACTGCTCCCCGGTGAAGTTACTTGGCTCTCTACCTGCAACGCCGAGTCTCACAATGTACCTGCAATGGCTTTTACCAGTTTCATTGTTTGATACAAGTCTGGAACCCTTGAGGCTGATTAATGGTTGTGTCTTGTAATTGTGGATGAAAACGTACAAGTGGATGGGGAAGTTTCCAGGAACAAAACAAACACATGTATTTTGTGTATTTTATACTACTGATGTGAATAAAATAAAGATCTTTAATGGGTTCGCACTGTTGTGCTGCGGTAACATTAGAAGCATTGGTGGAATGTGATGCTATTCATTCTAAGTGGCAGCTTATGCTACTTAACAACACACATCTGCAGTGTGGCAGCGCACTAATACACATTGTGCTGCTGAAAATGTTGCATACACCTTTTTTTGTTGTTGTGTGTTACCCTGCATTAGGCAGCCTATTAATACATTGGCTGCCTTAATGCAACGCAATGTTGTGAAACAAGCAGGAAGTTAAGACCACAATTAAATCTGAATATTTCCCCTAGTATGGGGAATTGAGATATCCCTGCCTATAGCTGATCTATATTGGAATCATATGAAGTCTATAAATGATGTAAAGATGCCTAGACTAACAAAAGACAGTGATGCCAATAGGAGGAATTTACTAAAACTGGAACAGCTGTGCATGGCAGCCAATCAGCTTCTAGCTTTTATTGTCAAAGTTTGGTTTGTTATGCTTTGAAAATGAAAGCTAGAAGCTACTAAATTAATAAGGGGACTGGAGGACCTCAATTACAAGGAACGACTACAAGCACTAAACTTAATCTCCTTGAAGAATAGACACTTGAGAGGAGATATGAGCGCCATATGCAAATATCTCAATGGTGATCTCAGCGCAGATCCCAGCGCAGAGCTGGAGGTGTGCCTCTGTGTGTCTGTGTAAATCCAGGAAGTGAACAGGCAGCAGCTTCAGCTGCCCACAGTGAAAATGGATGCAACCAGACTCAGTGGAGGGAGATTTCAAATTCTGCAGCATATTTGCCAAGTACAGAATCGCAGTATATATAAAATAATATGCAAAGTGGTTGGAGGGAAGCTTCAGAATGGCAAAGATGTTTTTATTACAAATTATGCGAGCAGACTGCAGTTCCTCTTTAAGCTGCGTAGGGGTTTTTTATATGGTCAGGATGATAAGGATGTGGAACTCCCTTACACAGCTGGTGGTGTCAGCGGGAAGTATTGATAGTTTAAAAGACTCTTGGACGTGCATCTTAGTGAACACAACATACAGGGATATGGGAAATGATTATTGAGATGGACTAGTGTCTTTATAAAACCTTACCAACTATAAAACTAATTGGTTGCCAAGCACAGCTGCTCCAGTCTTAGTAAATTCCCCTCAATATGTCCATCATTAAAAAGCCATATGCCTGCTATGGGGCCTGGGAAAGGGTGCCCTTTACAGCATACCCAGTTACTTTACTGCTTCAAGCATCTCTGTTGTCCAATTGATGCAGTAGTAAGTATGCTGATTGCATACTTCCCAACTTTTTGAGATGGGAACTAGGACACCTGTTAGCAAAAGTATGTAGGCATAGGATAGACCCCCTGCCACACCCCCTTAATCGCCTGCTGTCCGGCTCACGCTGATATACGTCGGCAGAAGGGCACGTACAGGCAGATTAACGTACCTGTACGTTGCCCTTTAAGAAGCGGTTTGCAGGCACGCCCGCCGCGACCTCCGTGAGTGTGATCGCGGGTCCCGCGGACTCGATGTCCGTGGGGATACCCGCAATCATCTTAGGACGAGGAAGAACAGGGAAATGCTGATGTAAACATGCATTTTCCTGTTCTGCCTAGTGACAGGACACTGATCACAGCTCCCTGTAATCGGGAGCAGTGATCAGTGTCGTGTCACACATAGCCACACCCCCCCACAGTTAGAATCACTCCCTAGGACACACTTAAGCCCTACACCGCCCCCTAGTGGTTAACCCCTTCACTGCCAGTCACATTTACACAATAATCAATGCATTTTTAATTGCACTGATCGCTATAAATGTGAATGGTCTCAAAATAGCGCCAAAATTTTCCGATGTGCCCGCCATAATGTTGCAGACATGATAAAAATTGCTGATCGCTGCAATTACTAGTAAAAAATATATTATTAATAAAAATGGCATAAACTATCCGCTATTTTGTAGACGCAATAACTTTTGCGCAAACCAATCAATAAACGCTTATTGTGATTTTTTTTTACCAAAAATATGTAAAAGAATATGTATCGGCCTAAACAGAGGAAAAAAATGTTTTTTTATATATATTTTTTGGGGATATTTATTATAGCAAAAAGTAAAAAATAATGCATTTTTTTCAAAATTGTCGCTTTTTTTGTTTATAGCACAAAAAATAAAAACCACAGAGGTGATCAAATACCACCAAAAGAAAGCTCTATTTGTGGGGAAAAAACAACGGCAATTTTGTTTGGGAGCCACATTGCACGACCGCGCAATTGTCAGTTAAAGCGCCGAATCGAAAAAAACGCTCTGGTCTTTTGCCAGCCAAATGGTCCAGGGCTTAATTGGTTAAAGGAGAATTATACCAAAAAATAATAATTAGATAAAACCAAAAGTGCTACTTTTTTTGCTACTACTGCTATTCCTTTATACTGGCTTTTGAAATTTACAAATGCAGCAATTTTGAAACTGGATGAAAGGTTTAGTAGTGGGAAACACTTTTTGAAAGATAAAAAGTGCATTTTATATACAACTCTATACAGTATCTCACAAACGTGAGTACACCCCTCACTTTGCTGTCCCCTAAAAATAACTCAACACACAGCCATTAATGTCTAAACCGCTGGCAACAAAAGTGAGTACACCCCTAAGTGAAAATGTCCAAATTGGGCCCAAAGTGTCAATATTTTGTGTGGCCACCATTATTCTCCATCACTGCTTTAACCCTCTTGGGCATGGCGTTCCCCAGAGCTTCACAGGTTGCCACTGGAGTCCTCTTCCACTCCTCCATGACGACATCACAGAGCTGGTGGATGTTAGAGACCTTGTGCTCCTCCACCCTCAATTTGAGGATGCCCCACAGATGTTCAATAGGGTTTAGGACTGGAGACATGCTTTGCCAGTCTATTACCTTTACCCTCAGCTTCTTTAGCAAGGCAGCGGTCGTCTTGGAGGTGTGTTTGTGGTCGTTATCATGTTGGAATACTGCCCTGCGGCCCAGTCTCCGAAGGGAGGGGCTCATGATCTGCTTCAGTATGTCACAGTACATGTTGCCATTCATGGTTCCCTCAATGAACTGTAGCTCCCCAGTGGCGGCAGCACTCATGCAGCCCCAGACCATGACACTCTCACCACCATGCTTGACTGTAGGCAAGACACACTTGTCTTTGTACTCCTCACCTGGTTGCCACCACACATGCTTCACACCATCTGAACCAAATAAGTTTATCTTGGTCTCATCAGACCACAGGACATGGTTCCAGTAGTCCATGCTTGTCTTCAGCAAACTGTTTTCGGGCTTTCTTGTGCATCATCTTTAGAAGAGGCTTCCTTCTGGGATGACAGTCATGCAGACCAATTTGATTGTGTGGTCTGAGCACTGACTCCCCCACCCTTCAACCTCTGCAGCAATGCTGGCAGCACTCATATGTCTATTTCCCAAAGACAACCTCTGGATATGACGCTGAGCATGTGCACTCAACTTCTTTGGCCGACCATGACGAGGCCTGCTCTAAAGGGAACCTGTCCTGTTAAACCACTGTGTGGTCTTGGCCACCACTCTGCAGCTCAGTTTCAGGGTCTTGGCAATCTTCTTATAGCCTAGGTCATCTTTATATAGAGCAACAATTCTTTTTTTTAGACCCTCAACTTACAGTGACCAGTATGAGAGAGTGAGAGCGATAACACCAAATTTAACACACCTGCTCCCCATTCACACCTGAGACCTTGTAACGCTAACGAGTCATATGACACCGGGGATGGAAAATGGCTAATTCGGCCCAATTTGGACATTTTCACTTAGGGGTGTACTCACTTTTGTTGCCAGCAGTTATTTTGAGGGGACCGCAAATCTTAAGGCAGTGCTGGAAAATAATGGTGGCCACACAAAATATTGACACTTTGGGCCCAATTTGGAGATTTTCACTTAGGGGTGTACTCACTTATGCTGCCAGTGGTTTAGACATTGATGGCTGTGTGTTGAGTTATTTTGAGGGGACAGCAGATTTACACTGTTATACAAGCTGTACACTCACTACTTTACATTGTAGCAAAGTATATTTTCTTCAGTGTTGTCACATGTAAAGTTATAATAAAATATTTACAAAAATGTGAGGGGTGTACTCACTTTTGTGAGATGCTGTAGGTCCGACCAAAATGAGGGAAAAATGAGGAGGAAAGAAGGACAGAGAGACTTTGTTCCAAATCGGGAACAGTCCCTTGAAATCAGGAACAGTTGGGAGTTATGGGATTGTGCTCCCTGCTACTGATACAAATATTGGGGTTTGGGTGGTCAGAAAACAACAAAAGGGTTGTGTTAATACTAGTGACGTACTGGTTATACAGTATATGAAGTTTTTTTGCCTATAGTTCCACTTTTAATTAAACTTCCATTGTTTTATTTTTTTACAGCGGTTCTTAGGTATCTTTTCTACTTCACATTCAGGATAAGCATAGAACACTGCAGGAACATCTAGATGACACATAAGCTGAGAGCTGTGAATTGAATTGCTTTGGTGTTGATTGCATTTTACGGCATCTTTTTTTCAGCTTTTCTGGCAGCGCTGACACCACAGTCAGGAGCATTATATAGAATGTTATACAAGGCTCCATATATCAGGCAAAGACTCCTGGAAGTATTGATTTCCCTTTCCCAGGAGTCACAGAACAGAGCTAGAGGGTGACAATGACATGCATTGTATTGCAATTTGTTTCCAGAAAGCGCCTTAGTCGAAGAAACTTCCATGTGAAGGTGTCTTACCATCTTGGGCTATGGGGTTGTGTGTTTCTATTGCTGCTCACAGTGTACAGAGACACAACTCTAGCCCCTGCATGCAAGGGTGGCTCCATAGTCTGCTGCAAGGGAAAGGAGCCACCCTGAAACAGGAAACCTGGGGGGGTGGTGATCATGGCACCAGCTTAAACTGGAACATAGACGAGGAATAAAAGGTAAAGAAGCTGCATACGCAGAAAGTGATTAAATCGGCTGCTGAAAGTGCTTAAAAAAACAGAGGGTTATTATCACTAAGGCCCTAAGCGATTTTCTGCTTGAAGCTTGTAGCTCTAAAAAGCTCAATAAGCCAAATCCCTTTCATTTTGATGGCCCCTGTTCACATCTGAGCGTTTTGTCACCTGAAGCTCAAAAAAGTACATGCGCCTCTCTTTGGCAGATTTCAAGCATATTTGGCCCCATATACTTTAATAGAAACGCCTGACTTGAGCGTTTTGTCAGTCATTTTCTGCTCAAACAGCAGCTCTCCACCCCTAATTTCCTCTCCCTCTCCACCCCCTAGTGCTTTCTATTGGCTAAACAAAAGCTCCTGAACCTGTAAAACGCTTGTAATACATTTCTAAAATGCTTTAAAAAAAGCTTGTAAAAAGCTGCAAAAAAGCTTAAAAAATACCAGCCAATAAATTGATACGCTCAGATGTGAATGGAGCCCAACTAGGAGTAGGGATACCAAAATTAATTGGCAAAGTAAACCCTTCCTAAGAGAAGCATGGGGCAGCCGTTGCTGACCTCCTTCAAAGTATGTTAGTTGCCTGGTTATTATGCTGAGATTGAGCTTTGACAAGCCTACCATGCCCTGTTCTTTTCCGTAGTTCACTGTGTGTCACAAAGAGGCTTACACAACCCTTGGATTCCCCCAGACCTGGTATATTGTCGGGGTAGTTGAGTGTGTGATAGATGTTGATAATGAGAGGAAACATGAGGCTCTTTTTCACAGTTTTATTTATCAAACGGAGAAATGCTCAGGAAATGAACGAGTGACGTCTCTTCCCGTATGTGCAGAAGTTGATGGTAAAATTTTGTAGATCGAGAAGGATTTGATATTGGGCAATGTTAAGCAATCATTTGAAAGCTGTAAACAGTATATGACCCTAGCAAATGCCCCCAGGTTGAACTTCAGAATAAAGAGAACCAGTTAATACTGAGTCTATAAAATGATCTAAATATTCATTTTAAATTATAATAAATGTACAGGTGTACTCATGAAAACTTTATATTTGTTAAATTTTAGTCTTGGCTCAGGATGACTCTAGGCAGGCCAATCAAAAAAATTGTTCACCACGAAGGAACCTTTGAAATACTAATCAGGTGACAGGGTCCATGGTACATTAGCATGATCATTGAATGTGGTGTATATGACATATTTGACATCAAAGTGGATTATTTTTTAACACCCTCATGTTCTATATGACAATATTATGTTCAATAATATTCACAAATACATTGAAAATTGTAGTATCTCTTTACAGTGGTGGTTGGTAGAAATGTGCTCCCTTACACTTGTGGTCAATGTAGAAGTACTACCTTACATTAGTGGTCAGTGAAGAAGTTCATGAAAAAGTGCTCCACTACATTGGTGGTCAGAGGGGAAGATGTTCCCTTATATTGGTGGTTAGTGGAAAAGTGCTCCTTTACATTCGTGGTAAGTGAAGAAGTGTCCCCTGATACTGAGTGTCAGTATGTAGAATGTCCTGTTACACTGGGGGTCTGCGAGAAGTATGTCCCCTCGCAAAGACAGCCAAAAAGATCATTGGTATCAGTGGTTACTTACCAGATAAACAAGAGGATAGGTGCTAGTTGTTACATTCCACTGGCTCTTACAAGTGTAATTGATGCCAAAACTAGGAAGGCACCATCAGGCAGAAGATTAATCTGTTATTACTGAGTACTCAAGAAACACCATAGCAGCATCTGGAGGAACACTTGGGTTATATGGAACCCTGGTTGGTAAATGTGACGGAATCCGGATACTCTGTTGCAGTGGCGGTGTGTCCATTAGGGGCACTTGGGAGCTGCCCCCTCTCTCCACCCACCCCCTCTGTGTACTATGCATAGATTCATGCATTGCATGAATCTATGAACGGCCATTGTAGCCACCCCCTATTCAGGCGTCGGCCCCTTTTTGGGCGCTGGGCGCCTGAATTAGTGGCGGGGGGTGTTTTTGAAGCATCTGATTAGAGCCATAGGCTATTATAGGCGTCAAAAAAGGTGCACCCAGGTGTGTTAGCAAAGCAAATGAATGTTTGCTTTGCTAACACAGAACCGCCTCTCAGCCAATCAGGAGGCCCGGATGTAATACCGGGAACCTGATTGACTGAAGGCAGAAGCAATCCCATTGGCACCAAGGAATACAGGAAGAAGACACGTACGGAGGAGTCAGAGGACACAGCATCCATTGTCATGCTACCGTCCCACAGCTCGCCGCTTGTCCAGCTGCCTGACATGCCACCACGATGGGTAAGTACCGGGCAGACAGTTGGCGGGCGAGCACAGCGGCTGCATATTATGGGCACAAAGGCTGCAATTGATGGAGCACAATTGGCTGCATTTGATGAGCACAGAGTCTGCATATTATGGGCACAGAGTCTGCATATTATGGGCACAGTGGCTGCATATGATTGGGCACAGTTGGCTGCATTTGATGAGCACAGAGGCTGCATATTATGGGCACAATTGGCTGCATATTATGGGCACAGTTGGCTGCATATGATGAACACAGGTGGCTGAATTTGCTGGGCACAGAGTCTGCATATGATGGGCACAGTTGCTTGCATATAATGGCACAGTGGCTGCATACGATGGGCACAGGTGGCTGCATTTGCTGGGTACAGAGTCTGCATATGATGGGCACAGTTGGCTGCATTTGATGGCACAGTGGCTGCATATGATGGGCACAGTGGCTGCAAAAAAACTTGAAGTTTTTGTTTAAGTATTTTTCAGAATTTTTCAGTTGGTTCCCCCCCCCCCCCATAATTTTGAGCACCACCCGCTACTGCCCTATTGGGTATTTCCCCCAAGAAGCTGCTTCCTAATTCCTGGAACACAAGACTAATGGATCTGGCTATAGTAACTCCAAGGACCAGACAACACCAGTCTTATGCCCCGTACACACGGTCGGACTTTGTTCGGACATTCCGACAACAAAATCCTAGGATTTTTTCCGACGGATGTTGGCTCAAACTTGTCTTGCATACACACGGTCACACAAAGTTGTCGGAAAATCCGATCGTTCTATACGCGGTGACGTAAAACACGTACGTCGGGACTATAAACGGGGCAGTGGGCAATAGCTTTCATCTCTTTATTTATTCTAAGCATGCGTGGCACTTTGTCCGTCGGATTTGTGTACACACGATAGGAATTTCCGACAACGGATTTTGTTGTCGGAAAATTTTATCTCCTGCTCTCCAACTTTGTGTGTCGGAAAATCCGATGGAAAATGTCCGATGGAGCCCACACACGGTCGGAATTTCCGACAACACGCTCCGATCGGACATTTTCCATCGGAAAATCCGACCGTGTGTACGGGGCATTAGAGTGAACTAGAAAAAGGACTACTTTTATTGAGAAACAGACACTAAATTTATACAGAAAACCATCAGAGAAGGGCTACTCCCATTATCTCACACAATGGTCACCTTAGACAATAGAGCTAATCCTATTATCAAGACAATGACCACCTTAGATAGTCCAGCTCCCCCATAGGACTACCTTATTCATAAGAAGCCAAAATAAATTAGTGACCAGATCTGGATAACCTAAGAGCACATTAAAATCCAGAATTCTCCAGGCAATGGTTCTCCTGCAGCCCAAAGTCCGTGACCGTAAAATGTTAACAGTTTGGTGTCACCATTGCCTGTGTACATTTTGCATTTTCCTTTTGTATTTCCACAGTACTGCTTGGGACAAACCTCCCCTTTAAATGCCAATGGCCAAGATTGGACCAACCACTATACACATACAGCTGGTCAACTTCCCTATTGGAAGATGTACCAGTACGTCTTCCAGAAACTGGACTCCTGTACGTATGCTGTAATCGGACACATCAGATAACAGGCAAAAGGAACAAAAATCGGTCGGCGGTGGCAGCTTTCAAAAATCCACTTCAAATGTCCATGTGATGTTACACTGAAGAGCATGGCATTTCTTAAGAAATGAAAGCTCCTAAATTTGAATCTCTACCAACACTTAAATAACAACGTATTGTTTTTAAGAATGGGTATGGGCGATTTCCGCCATAGACGCATTTCCTCGATTCTGCTGTTGAATTAAAATTGCAGATGTTTTTATACCCTAACTTATAATTGGATACATGAATGTCTTTCCATTATGTAGCTTGCCTATTGTCTCATCAGACCCATACGTTCTCCAGGAGCTTTGAGTTGGACGTTTCCCAATGCTGAAGTCGTTTCCTGGATAGTTCGAGCAGGATCAGAAACATCTGGAAGAGAACCAGATTAGCAACTTGCAGTAATTATTTCAGCTTGTGAGAACATCTGTGGACAGCCGCTAAATGAAAAAGAAATATCCTTTCTTCTGTTTGCGAGAGCCAAAAATATTCTTATTAGATGTGTTTGGTCACCTCCAAGCAGCAATCACTGTGTATACATACCTAGATGTTTCCATTGAACAAAGTATATCTCAAGCCAAAACTTTTCAGCTCAGGTCCGTACTAAGTAAAATTACCTTCTCTGCCTTGGTGACTTTTGTCGCTGAGAAGTGTTAAAGGGGTTGTAAACCCTCGTTTTTGTTTTTTTAAACAAACATGTCATACTTATCTCCACTGTGCAGTTTGTTTTGCATAGAGTGGCCCCGATCATCTCATCATCGCTCCCGAGTCCCACATCTGTGCCCATTCACACAGAATGCAGGACTTGGCCCCACCCCCGGCGCCACATCATTGGATTTGATTGACAGCAGCCGGAGCCAATGGCTGCGCTGCTATCAATCTATTCAATCAGGACACAAGACACTAGCTAGTGATGGTGTGTTCATTCCCGGCCAGAGAAAGATTGGGGTAAGGTAAGTAAAACGGGGGCTCGGGGGGACTACAGCACCACAGAAGGTTTTTTACCTTAATGCATAGAATGAAGAAATCTAAAATGTTAGTTGTCACAGGAACTGGAATAGAGGGGAAATCTCCAAATGTGGACACCTATTAGGCCCCTTTCACACAGAAGGACTGATCGGGTCCACCTGTCAGTTTTTTTAGGAGGACCCGATTGGACCATCCATTGCCCTCTATGGTGCGGCGAATGTAAACGGAGATGTGTCTGTTTACATCCGCCAACCTCCGATCCTATCCACTGAAAACAGATGAATGAGGGATCCGTTCCTTATCTGTCTGGTGGATTATCGGATGACAGTCCGATGTAAACAGACAAGCGATCCGTTTACATCCGACTGCCCATAGAGGACAGTGGGCTGTGTCTGTGTCCACTCTGCATTAGCAGAGTAGACACTGACCTGTCATCCATCTGAAAGAATGACTGTTAGTCGGTTGGTATGGAAAACAAGTTTGTAACAATTGTCAACAAACTGGGACATATAAAAAGGATTGTCAGGTATAGACCAGAAGCCACTCATCATGGATTAACACCAGAGCAGGAGGAAGAATCTGTAATAATCGAAGAAGAAGGTGTCTAGTCTCCAGGAGCAACGGAGATCATGATTACACAGTAACCAGAGATAAGTAACTTTTAAGTCTATTTCTACTGTTACAGACCATAGGCTGTTTATTTGCTAGGCATTTTGCTCCTTATAGATATCTGTTAGTCTTGATTTGCATTCCTTATATTGTAATAGTTTTGTATGTACAGCATTTTTTGTATAGTAAAAGCACATTTACACACTGCAGAGGTCTCAGCTTCCTTGCTTATACTACAAAGTAACCTTGCTAGTTAGACGTAAGCAAATTAACAAAAATTCCATGCTTCCCATGGGGGCACTTGTGCGTGCTTGCTCCCGAGTCCTACTGCTGCGTCCATTGACACAGACAGCGGATCTTGGCCTGCCCCCCCCTATCACTGGTGTTGATTGACAGGAGCGGGAGACAGTGGCGAGAGCCGCTGCTCTCATGCATGTCACTGGATCGCATCAGATTCAGGTAAGAATAAGGGGGGCTGGGGGGATCCTGCAACAGAGAAGGCTTTTTACTTTAAAGCATACAATGCATTAGGGTAAAAAACCTTGAGGCTTTAGAATCACTTTAACTAAGCTTTGTGCACCATTGTATTGGCACAGGAGACTGTTAGGAGTCGTGTGCACCACATTAATTAGGCAGGTGGACCTGTGTCTGGTCTTTCTGCACCACCTGCACCAGTTTCTATTTCAGAATGAAATAAAAACTAGCCACAGGTCTGCACCTTATTACCAGAGGGAACAGATTGCAGATTCCCACTGCACATGACCTTGTATTTTGTGAACTGTCAGAAGACAACTCAAACCCCTCTTTCTGCTGGTGCAGTGATTACACTACACAAGCATGCAGGGTTAACAACCCTCCTCCCTTACGCTCTGAGCTGAGCAGGGGAAAGGGACACCAGAGAGATCAGAGCATGCAGCTCCAGCTCTCTGTTCTCTGTGCTGCCTGTTATAGTACATGTGACGGGAGTCACTTTGGGCGGAGGGCTTGTGGAACCCAGCTTACCTTGGAGAACTCTGAAAACTCCTTGTCCAGCTCCCCCGGCCCCTCCTATGTGTAATTCACCCTGTGTCCACTAGGGTCACAGGGTGACCCCAGTCTGATCAGTACTATTCGGACTCGCTGTACAGCCACACTCAAATGTTTTATATATTGTGTGTTGTCTCGGGCTGTTGGACTCTTTGCTGGGATCGTTTGGGGTGTGGCTGTGTCCCATTGTTCTGTTGTGTTTGTCTTCCTTAGAAGAAGTGTATTATGGGATGGATGTTTGTATTGGTGTTCCTGCCATGTAAACCATGGGCAGGGCAGAAAGGGGAGGGGGGGAATCCCTCCAACAGCCCTCCCTGCTGATAAGGTGTTCTATTGTTCAAATGTTTCAATACCTCTGTGTTCCTTGTTGCTGATTGGACAGTTTACCCCGACCTGAATCCAAGGGAGGGAGGGATTGTCCCTGAGTTGTATATCTGTTGTTACATGTGTTTTGAATAAAGATTCTGTTTTTACCCTACATTGAGTTACGGCTAATAACTGGGTGCTCTGAGGGATCTTGGATCATGTGGTAGCACAGGGGAAGCATTTACGGTGGGCAGACATCTTGAGTATGGGGCCCATCACAATTGGTTGGCAGCGGTGGGATCGTGCTTCCTGGCTGTGAACATGTCCTAACCACCACCAGAATCCAAGGTCTGGATAGCAGGAGAGGAGAGGTACAGATACCAGCCGCCATGGAAGAGGGATTCCAAAGGAGGTTGCGAGAGATGCGGATACAGCACAAGGGACCAGTATCAGTGCAGGTCCTGCTGGGAAGGTATGATTCTGTCCGCCTACAACTCTGGAAGAAAGTGCTAGCTACAGATAAGTGATTGCTCCAAATGAACAAAGGGGCTTGCACCCTTTTTGTTAATTTGGAGCAGCATTGGTGCTATTTTTTATGTTTAGAATAGTGCAAGATTCTGCTAGCACTACTCTTTGTTAATTCCCCTTATTGTATCCAAATGCATTTGCCAAGTGCTATTTTAACCAGCATACAGTACATTATTAATGTATATAGACAGTAGGGATGAGCCGAACACCCCCCTGTTCGGTTCGCACCAGAACATGCGAACAGGAAAAAAGTTCGTTCGAACATGCGAACACCGTTAAAGTCTATGGGACACGAACATGAATAATCAAAAGTGCTAATTTTAAAGGCTTATATGAAAGTTATTGTCATAAAAAGTGTTTGGGGACCTGGGTCCTGCCCCAGGGGACATGGATCAATGCAAAAAAAAGTTTTAAAAACGGCCGTTTTTTCAGGAGCAGTGATTTTAATAATGCTTAAAGTCAAACAATAAAAGTGTAATATCCCTTTAAATTTCGTAGCTGGGGGGTGTCTATAGTATGCCTGTAAAGGGGCGCATGTTTCCTGTGTTTAGAACAGTCTGACAGCAAAATGACATTTTGAAGGAAAAAACTCATTTAAAACTACTCGCGGCTATTGCATTGCCGACAATACACATAGAAGTTCATTGATAAAAATGGCATGGGAATTCCCCAAAGGGGAACCCCGAACCAAAATTAAAAAAAAAAAATGACGTGGGAGTCCTCCTAAATTCCATACCAGGCCCTTCAGGTCTGGTATGGATATTAAGGGGAACCCCGGCCAAAATTAAAAAAAAAAAATGACGTGGGGTTCCCCCTAAATTCCATACCAGACCCTTCAGGTCTGGTATGGATTTTAAGGGGAACCCCGCGCCAAAAAAAAAAAAAAAAAACGGCGTGGGGTCCCCCCAAAAATCCATACCAGACCCTTATCCGAGCACGCAACCTGGCAGGCCGCAGGAAAAGAGGGGGGGACGAGAGTGCGGCCCCCCCTCCCTCCTGAACCGTACCAGGCCACATGCCCTCAACATTGGGAGGGTGCTTTGGGGTAGCCCCCCAAAACACCTTGTCCCCATGTTGATGAGGACAAGGGCCTCATCCCCACAACCCTGGCCGGTGGTTGTGGGGGTCTGCGGGCGGGGGGCTTATCAGAATCTGGAAGCCCCCTTTAACAAGGTGACCCCCAGATCCCGGCCCCCCCCTGTGTGAAATGGTAAGGGGGTACATAAGTACCCCTACCATTTCACGAAGAAAGTGTCAAAAATGTTAAAAATGACAAGAGACAGTTTTTGACAATTCCTTTATTTAAATGCTTCTTCTTTCTTCTATCTTCCTTCATCTTCTGGTTCTTCTGGTTCTTCTGGCTCTTCTGGTTCTTCCTCCGGCGTTCTCGTCCAGCATCTCCTCCGCGGCGTCTTCTGTCTTCTTCTCCTCGGGCCTCTCCGCACCCATGGCATGGGGGGGAGGCTCCCGCTCTTCTCTTCTTCTTTTCTTCTCTTCTTCTCTTCTTCATTTTCTTCTCCGGGCCGCTCCGCAATCCATGCTGGCATGGAGGGAGGCTCCCGCTGTGTGACGGCGCTCCTCGTCTGACAGTTCTTAAATAACGGGGGGGGCGGGGCCACCCGGTGACCCCGCCCCCCTCTGACGCACGGTGACTTGACGGGACTTCCCTGTGGCATTCCCCGTGACGTCACAGGGAAGTCCCGTCAAGTCACCGTGCGTCAGAGGGGGGCGGGGTCACCGGGTGGCCCCGCCCCCCCCGTTATTTAAGAACTGTCAGACGAGGAGCGCCGTCACACAGCGGGAGCCTCCCTCCATGCCAGCATGGATTGCGGAGCGGCCCGGAGAAGAAAAGAAGAACAGAAGAAGAGAAGAAGAGAAGAAAAGAAGAAGAGAAGAGCGGGAGCCTCCCCCCCATGCCATGGGTGCGGAGCGGCCCGAGGAGAAGAAGATAGAAGACGCCGCGGAGGAGATGCTGGACGAGAACGCCGGAGGAAGAACCAGAAGAGCCAGAAGAACCAGAAGAACCAGAAGATGAAGGAAGATAGAAGAAAGAAGAAGCATTTAAATAAAGGAATTGTCAAAAACTGTCTCTTGTCATTTTTAACATTTTTGACACTTTTTTCGTGAAATGGTAGGGGTACTTATGTACCCCCTTACCATTTCACACAGGGGGGGGGCCGGGATCTGGGGGTCACCTTGTTAAAGGGGGCTTCCAGATTCCGATAAGCCCTCCGCCCGCAGACCCCCACAACCACCGGCCAGGGTTGTGGGGATGAGGCCCTTGTCCTCATCAACATGGGGACAAGGTGTTTTGGGGGGCTACCCCAAAGCACCCTCCCAATGTTGAGGGCATGTGGCCTGGTATGGTTCAGGAGGGAGGGGGGGCCGCACTCTCGTCCCCCCCTCTTTTCCTGCGGCCTGCCAGGTTGCGTGCTCGGATAAGGGTCTGGTATGGATTTTTGGGGGGACCCCACGCCGTTTTTTTTTTTTTTTTTTGGCGCGGGGTTCCCCTTAAAATCCATACCAGACCTGAAGGGTCTGGTATGGAATTTAGGGGGAACCCCACGTCATTTTTTTTTTTTAATTTTGGCCGGGGTTCCCCTTAATATCCATACCAGACCTGAAGGGCCTGGTATGGAATTTAGGGGGACTCCCACGTCATTTTTTTTTTTTAATTTTGGTTCGGGGTTCCCCTTTGGGGAATTCCCATGCCGTTTTTATCATTGAACTTCTATGTGTATTGTCGGCAATGCAATAGCCGCGAGTAGTTTTAAATGAGTTTTTTCCTTCAAAATGTCATTTTGCTGTCAGACTGTTCTAAACACAGGAAACATGCGCCCCTTTACAGGCACACAATAGACACCCCCCAGGTACGAAATTTAAAGGGATATTACACTTTTATTGATTGACTTTAAGCATTATTAAAATCACTGCTCCTGAAAAAACGGCCGTTTTTAAAACTTTTTTTTGCATTGATCCATGTCCCCTGGGGCAGGACCCAGGTCCCCAAACACTTTTTATGACAATAACTTGCATATTAGCCTTTAAAATTAGCACTTTTGATTTCTCCCATAGACTTTTAAAGGGTGTTCCGCGGCATTCGAATTTGCCGCGAACACCCCAAATTGTTCGCTGTTCGGTGAACTTGCGAACAGCCAATGTTCGAGTCGAACATGAGTTCGACTCGAACTCGAAGCTCATCCCTAATAGACAGACAATACACAGTTGACTTTACTGATTAGTTTGCATGAGCAACTTAATAATGATTTCCTTTTCTTCAACGATAACATTGGGCACTACTGATATTATGTCTTTCTAGTTCAACTTGGCTTTTTATTACAGCAGTCTGTTGCCTTCTACCTATTTAATAAATTTTAATTCTTGCAACATCCACATACAGAGCTTAGAATGACAACTGTCTGCCCGCAGAACCCTTCCAACTTCTCTATTCTGAACTTGACAGTCAGCTTCCCACAACACAAATATTGCAAGAGGCATTAGAAGAAATTAAGAGGCTTGCGAAGGTTATTTACCCACAAGATCCACATTGCGTCACGCGTTTGTCTGTCAAGCATCTTGGCAATGCCGCATCCTGACACACCTCAAGGCAAGTGTGCTGCTTTTTCACAATATGATAATAAACTGACCAACTTAAAGTGGTTGTAAACCTAAGGAGTAGAAAAAAAAAAACCTGCAAAACAAAGGCATGAGTTAGTATGCATAGCATACTAGCTCATTATGAAATACCTTAGATCGAAGCCCCCGCAGCGGTCCCGGCACACCGATGTGACCGACGACATGTCTCCTAGAGTTATTTCCGGGTTTGCGGGCTCCGTCGCTGTGATTGGCTGGAGCCGTGATGACATCACATGCGCGTGGGAGCCACCAGTAATGGCACAGCAGCTGAAGAAATGGCATGAGCGAGCCGTTTCTTTAGTGCGCATGTGCCCATGATGTCGGCACATGCTGATAGAGTGAATATCTCCTAAAAGGTGCAGGTTTATGAGATATTCACGGTACCTACAGGTAAGCCTTATTATAGGCTTACCTGTAGGTAAAAGTGATGTGTATGGGTTTACAACCACTTTAAAATGTAACTTCACACAAAACCTAGATAGGAGGAAAGATTAGAACCTCTTTCAGGTATTTTCACATTTTGTGCCCCTATGAGACAGTGATCACTATAACAAGTGGCGAGAAAATCCAACATTTTCAAGATGTCATAGAAAAAAACCTTAAGAAAAGAAAACAAATGCAGACACCACTTCTAAGGAAAGTTGCAATATAATATTTTTTTGTTTTGGGGTTTAATACCCAAGAGCAGGGGTCTCCAAACTATGGTCCTCCAGTTGTTCAGGAACTACAATTCCTATCATGCCATTCATGTCTGTGAATGTCAGAGTTTTACAATTCCTCATGGGATGTGTTGTTCCACAACAGCTGGAGGGCCATAGATGGAGATCCCTGCCCAAGAGGGTAGAGAGGGAAATCCATTCAGAGAGGACCTATGTAGAACACCCCAGGTTTCGGCCATTGAATCTCCCTGATCAGTCAGTTCCAGGAGGCTATCAGAGCAACACAAGGCTGAAAGTGGACCTAACATCAGATACACTATATTGTCAATAGTATTGGGACACCTGCAATTACAAACACATGAACTTTAATGGCATTCCAGTCTTCATCCGTAGGGTTCAATATTGAGTTGGCCCACCCTTTGCAGCTATAACGGCTTCAACTCTTCTGGGAAGGCTGTCCACAAGGTTTAGGAGTGTGTCTATGGGAATGTTTGACCATTCTTCTAGAAGCGCATTTGTGAGGTCAGGCACTGATGTTGGACAAGAAGGCCTGGCTCGCAGTCTCCGCTCTAATTTATCCCAAAGATATTTTATCGGGTTGAGGTCGGCACTGGAGGAGTTCCACCCCTTGGGACATTGTATTTTGACGGCAGCACGCATCTGTGTTGACGGGGGAATCCTTCCCGTGTCTACAAACTATGGGATATTTTTATTTTTACTAGTATTGGTAGTGATTAGCGATTTATAGCGGCACTGCGACATTGCAGCGGACAAATCGGACACTAAGTGACACTTTTTGGGGACCAATGACACTACCCCTGAATGGATAGCAATATGGGGGTTTGTGAGTATACCCTGATGCCATTATCCACATACACCAGGGAGGAAACCTAGTCGCTCAGAACCTCAGATCTATTATAACAAGTAACCAGTCTGGGATAAACGTATAGTGGGATTTCGTAAGAATAATTGTCCTTGTCCAACAGTGTATAGTGCCTTGCAAAAGCATTAACCCATTTTTCGTGTTTGTTTGAGGATTTGCATCATTTAATTTACAGAACTTGCCCACAACTTTGAAGATGTTTTTTTTATTTTTATTGTGAAACAAACAACAAATAGGGCAAAATAACAGAAAAAGTCAATGTGCAGAACTATTCACCCGCCTAAAGTCAATACTTTGTAGAGCCACCTTTTGCGGCTATCACAGCTCCAAGTCACTTTGGATAAGTCTCTATGAGCTTGCCACATCTTACCACTGGGATTTTTGCCCATTCCTCCTTGCAAAACTGCTCCAGCTCCTTCAAGTTGGATGGTTTGCACTTGTGAACAGCAATCTTTAAGTCTGACCACAGATTTTTGATTGGATTGAGGTCTGGGCTTTGACTAGGCCATTCCAACACATTTACATGTTTCCCCTTAAATCACTCAAGTGTTGCTTTAGTAGTGTGTTTGGGGTCATTGTCCTGCTGGAAGGTGAACCTTCGTCCTAGCCTCAAATCACACACAGAGTTGTACAGGTTTTGCTCAAGAATATCCCTGTATTTAGCACCATCTTTCCCTCAACTCTGACCACTTTCCCAGTTCCGTCTGCTGAAAAACATCCCCACAGCATGATGCTGCCACCACCATGTTTCACCGTGGGGATGGTGTTCATTGGATGATGTGATGTGTTGGGTTTGCGCCAGACATACGTTTTTTTTGATGGCCAAAAAGTTAAATTTTAGTCTCATCAGACCAGAGCACCTTCCTTCATACATTTTGGGAGTCTCCCACATGCCTTTTCGCAAACTCAAAACGTGCCATTTTGTTTTTTTGCTGAAAGTAATGGCTTTCTTCTGGCCACTTTGCCATAAAGTCTAACTCAATGGAGCGTATGGCTTATTGTCGTCCTATGTACAGATACTCTAGTCTCTGCGTTGGAACTCTGCAGCTCCTCCAGGGTTACCTTAGGTTTCTGTGCTGCCTCTCTGATTAATGCCCTCCTTGCCCAGTCTATGAGTTTTGGTGTGCGGCCGTCTCTTGGCAGGTTTTCTGTTGTGCCATGTTCTTTCCATTTGGGTATGATAGATTTGATGGTGCTCCTAGGGATCATCAAAGATACATCCCCCATTCCTTTTACCCCCCCCCCAGTCCTATCAGGGGAGGACTGGGCTGGTTGGCATATTGTATGGCGCAAGAATACATTATTATAAATGGCACCTGAACACTTTGTATAGTGGAATGCAATGCACAGTTCACAACTTAGTACATACTGTGCATTGCAGTGAACTGTTTGGAAAAAAGTGTTTGTGATTTTTTTTTTCTTTGTCCATTATATTAGCACACCACATTCTGTCTATCCAAAAACCGTTTTTGGAAATGGTGGAATAGGATAGCACTTCCACAGACTTCTGCATTTTTTCTGGTGACAAACCTTGTTATTATAGGTGACAATGAAACGGGAAGAGTCTAAGAGGCACTTTTAAAAGATTGGTCCTCATATCCTATTGTCTTCTGGACAAAAAGTAAAGGGGAAATCTTCCCAAATGAGAAATAGCAACAAAAAAAAAATCTAAAAAATAAGGATAAGTTCCTACCAAGGCTTTTTCACAAACAGGGAAACTAAGGGTTTTAAGTTGACTGTTTCCATTAAAAATATGTGTACCTGTCTTCTTTCTGATGTTTCGTTTGTCAAAAAAAAAAATATGTATTGTTTCTTGAATATCCTACTAGCAGCAGTGTCATGTTCTGTTGGCTCACAAAAGCTTATATTCATTGTTAAGCACGCCAGACAATTTGTCTCAGAATGGAAAGCATCTGAAGGAGAGATAGTACCATTTTAGGGCAATGTAAGCTACAGAGCCATTAAAAAAAAATAAGTTAAAGTTCAAATCTGGACTAACTAAATACTGTCTACCTTTAAGAAGGCATGTGTATTATTAATTGAATATTGACATGCTTTGTGTATTTCTTCTAGGTCTGTGCAGTACTCCAACATGAAACAATTCTTGTATCCACCCCCACCTGTAATTTTCTGCAGGTGGCCTCGAATGCCCTAGTATCCAACTTGTGGCCCGGGGGCTGCATGTGGCCCTTTGGCACTTTTTATGCGGCCCTTAGGGAGGATGGAAGAGGCTTGCTGGAGAAGCCATGCTATAGCAGTGATTACTAGCAGTCTTATTTAATTTGTATCCAGTCAATGACTGTCTCCTAAAGCATGTCTCCAGTGTTCAACAACTCCTATAGCATGTTCACAGTCTCTGACAGTCTCCTGCAGCAGCCCTGACCAACTGTTGAATCATGTCTGCAGTCCTGCCATCTCTTGTATCATGTTTGCAGTCTCTGACAAGCTCTTGGATCATGTTTGCAGCCTCTGACCAGCTCTTGTGTCATGTTTGCAGCCTCTGACCAGCTCTTGTATCATGTTTGCAGCCTCTGACCAGCTCTTGTGTCATGTCTGCAGTCTCTGACCATCTCTTGCAGTATCTGACCATCTCCTGCATTATGGCCACAGTCTCTGACCATCTCCAGTATTATACCATTAGTCTTTGGCTATATCCTGTTGTGTGCCTGCTGTCTCTGACACCAACATATTCGCTGAATTTTCCATGTGGCCCTTTGGTAATGTTGAGGGCTTTACTTGACACCAACCATATCAAGAAATTTGACCACCACTGCTTTAACCTCCCTGGCGGTATGATTATTTCGGATTTTAGGTGCTGAAAGTGGTACAATTATTTTGAATGGAAATTTGGCGTTTTATATTGTAGGTCTGTAAATCTTAACAATAACACACTTAAATCTGTCCAAACCAGAGTCTAGTAGATATCCCGGGTATGATAAAGTTTGAAACACAAAAACATAAATTATAATATAATAAATAAAAATAAATAATTAAAAAAATTTTAAAAAAATAGTAATAAAATAAATTTCCCCACAATTCACTATCGCTCAATTCTGCAAGTGTTCTAATTTACTATCGCTGTTTTCTAGCTGGTTTAAAGCCACTTTTGACATAAAGGGACACTTTTTGGTTGCTATGGACAATCTCCAGTTTCCAGGCAGAAAGAACAGTGTATATCACATAAAACTGCATGCAGGGCATAGGACAAAGCACTGGGGACAAAAGGGATGTGAAATCATTTCATACAGTACTGTAATCTGTAAGATTACAGTACTGTATGTGTTATGATTTTTACTTTTTTTTAAATTTGCCGCCAGGCTCCGCCCCCGTGCGTCGTGCCGCTCGCAGGGAACGGAGCCTGGCACGGAGAGGCTTCGGAGGAGGACGGAGCCCTCGGACACTGCGGGTGACATCGCAGGATCCCGGGGACAAGGTAAGTAACGCCGCCCCAGGATCCTGCAATGCGATCCCGAGTGTGGCTCGGGGTTACCGCTAATGGTACTGAATTTTAACCCCGAGCCACACTCGGGAAAACCGCCAGGGAGGTTACAGAATGGACCTTGTGCAGCCCATAGATGATGTCACCACTACTTTTACAGGGTAATATCCAGGTTGGTAAAGGCACTTGGTGCACATAAAAAGGGTTTATATCCTTTAATCCTTTGTGAATTTTGATGAATATATTTGAATAAAATGTTTTCTGCTTTGAGTTCAACTTCTATTTTTCTTATTATGTTTCTATAGTCCTATCCACAGCAGAAATCAGACTGATGGAGGGTTCTGTACTGTGAGCACTGCACATTCCCATCAATCTAAAACATTTTCATGTACTGTGAGCTGGAGGGAGAGGTGTTTTGGTAGCTTAGAGGAAGAAGAAATCACTTAAAGGACCTTAGGAGTGTGATGATGTTCTTTCATGGTCCAATCTGCAGATGGACTATGAAGTTAAAATGTTGCTGTTCCGAATAATTTCATCACCATCCAGACTATGCAATTCAGAAAGGCAGTATGAATCCTAGGAGTTACTGAACAAATAGTCTGGCCGGTGAAAAGTTCACATAATATTTATTTTAACTGTGTATTTAGCTGTTTGGCATGGCATTCCACGTTATCAAGTATATATGTGTTCAAAATGGGACTGTGTGCTTATTCAACCAAAGGAGAATTTTTAATTTGTAGACCTGGATACCAATCAGCATTCCAATTCTTCCTAAAGGTGTTTATTGGAGTTGAGGTCGGGGCTCTGTGCAGGCCAATCGAGTTCCACCATACTAAACTCATTCAACCATATCTTTCTGGACCTGGATTTGTGTAAAATGTTGCCATAAAGTTGGAAGTGCCATCTGTTTAAAACTGATTTGGATGTTTAGCATTAACAGTACCCTTCACCAGAAACACTAAAATTAAATAATTGTAGGCCATATACTTTTTTTTTTAATACTAGTAGTATTTATTGAGTATTTAGCATAGTTTACAGAGCATACAAAATAACGTTAAAATAAATCTTACAAAATAGCAGCAACACGTGTCGTTCTTTATACAAAACAATGGTGTTCACAGGCATCTGAACTACACCCAAGTTGCACAATTTACAATAACAGAGCTAAGAGCTTACAATGTACATAGCACTAATTTTAGTACTGGATGATATGCCTGCCCCCTCCATCTCCGCAATCACAGCAGCTTATGTATTATGTGAACTCATTCTCAAAATACAAAGGCTTCTCTGAATGGGCAGCAGAGGGGAATGGTGGCATAACTGCTCTGTGTGCCTCTCTCCTCCTTGAGTGTCTGGAGTGTAATTCCCGCCAGAGCAATAAACCTGTCCAATATGCACCTGCACTTTTTTACAAAGTGGCTGAATTCCTGGAATTTAGCTTTAAGTGCAGAGACATATGCACAACAAGGGACACAAACAGCTTCTATCAAAAATAAGTGTAAAAAATATTATAATACAGGTCAGCTGAATAAATTTGGAGAGTGAACAGAGGAACAGGCTAATGAGGGGGACGATAGCCAAGGGGACCATCTTTTTTTACATTTCTTTGGGCATTGTAGGAAGGTGGGAGGACCAGGAGACAGCCATCTGTGCTATGAGATTGTGAGTAAGAAAGAACAAATGCACCATAAGTAATTTTGATGATGGTGAAACAACATCTTCAGGCATAATAGTCAGGAGAGCTACTTTAGGATCAAATGACAATGGAGTAGAGCACAGGTCTTAAACAGTTTGAAATAAAGCTGATCAGTATCTAAAACATTTGGGACAAAACAAGAGCACACAGTGAGGGAAAAAAGTATTTGATCCCCTGCTGATTTTGTATGTTTGCCCACCGACAAAGAAATGATCAGTTTATAATTTTAATGGTAGGTTTATTTTAACAGTGAGAGACAGAATAACAACGAAAACATCCAGAAAAATACATTTCAAAAAAGCTATTGATTTGCATTTTATTGAGTAAAAATAGGAATTATTTGATCCCCTATCAATTAGCAAAATTTCTGGCTCCCAGGTGTCTTCTATACATGTAATGAGCTGAGATTAGGAGCATTCTCTAAAAGGGAGTGCTTCTAATCTCAGCTTGTTACTTGTAAAAAGGCACCTGTCCACAGAAGCAATCAATCAGATTCCAATCTCTCCACCATGGCCAAGACCAAAGATCTGTCCAAGGATGTCAGGGACAAGATTGTAGACCTACACAAGGCTGGAATGAGCTACAAGACCGTCGCCAAGCAGCTTGGTGAGAGGGTGACAACAGTTGGTGCTATTATTTGCAAATGAAAGAAACACAAAATAACTGTCAATGTTCCTTGGTCTGGGGCTCCATGCAACATCTCACCTCATGGAGTTTCAATGATCATGAGAACAGTGAGGAATCAGCCCAGAACTACACAGAAGAATCTTGTCAATGATTTTCCTTAAAGAGTGGATATTGTTTGTGATAGATAGTTTCACTGAACTCCCACACTCCGCTTGAGTGCTTCCATCAGTATAACACTTCTTCCCAGTCTGACTCTAGATATCAGATATTCTAACCGGTCACAAAGCACAAAACAGGGCGAGACTTGCTTAGCTGCTAACATGGACTGTTTTATTAGAACCAAAATTACGAGTCCCAACAGTATGAATCAGTCACTATTGCTAATATGGCAAATACAGGGTCCCCAGAGTCTGTGTGTCCCGGGGGACAAGGACCCGAAGCCAAAGTAACAACACCTCAAGGATACCCCAAATGCCAGGACCCATAATCTGTAGGCAAGAGGCTGAAATTCAGTCCCTTCCAAAAGCCTTTGTCCCGGGTGAGTCTGTCACAGATAGGAAATGCACCTTCTTTGAGAGTGGCTTTGTATGGTGTGCATGAAATATGTCCTACATCTAGATCTGTTATAGACCAGACCTGGGGGTCTATATCCTCAAAATCTTCTTCACTACTTTGTTGTGACAGCATCAATAAACCTGGTTTACATGCTACTATAGTATTATATATATACGATTTTATCTGAGGAAATGTCTAGACCTCCTTCTGAGTTGGTCCTAATTGTGATTCCTAGCGGCCCAAACAAGTCTCTTCCCATCACATTTACAGGGCACCTTGGTATTATCCTAAAAGAGTGTGTGCATATGGTGTAACCTTCATCATCTTCTATTGGAAGGGGTGGGGTCCTATATGTTTTTGTCAGTATCCCATTAATTCCCAAAGAGGGTTCTGCTGGTTCCCATTTGCCTTTGAAATGATCTTCACAAATAGTACTCCTAGTAGCACCGCTAACAACGAGATAGGGAAGAAGTCTCCCATTTATTGAAATAACAACCACTGGACTGTCAGTGAAATCATTTGAGACAAAAGGAAAAGCTGGAACACTACCCTCCGGGCCCCATCATTGATGTTGATTTCCCCATTTGATTGGAAATGTTGGACCTTGTTGGATGGATGCCTGTGGTTGTTGTGTCTGGTTAGGGGCAGAGCTGGAGTCAGGAGTCTGAGGAGAGGTGGGGTGGAGACACTGACTCACCCAGTGATCCTTGGCACCGCAGTTGAAACATCTATTGTTTCTAGGGCAACTCATCCCTCTTCCATTTCTGCCTCTAAACCTGCCTCTACCTCTTCCTCTAAAGTTTCCCTTCATATTTCCTTGGAAATGTTTTGTGGAGACAGATGTTTGAGATTACTCAGGAAAGTCTGGATCAATAATGGATCCATAGTTGGCAGAATACCAAAACCGGCTTCCTGTGTCCACACATCATTGAATCTTTTCCAAAATTCAAGAACTGATTCTCCTGTCTTTTGTTTGCATGCTATGACGGTGGGCAATGAAGATTTTGGTTTAAAAATCTCTAACATGTGAGTTGTTAATTCAGTCCACATATCATCTCTCCCTGTGTTAAGCTTGTAATCGGTTGCAGCTGTACCTGCCGGTTCTACAGTAGATATAGTTCTGACCTTGGTCCAGTCCTAACCTGTACCCGTCCCTACAACACCCTCAATAATTAACCTCATATCCTCCTGTGTGTAGTTTCTGCCTTTACAAGCTCTTTTCAGGTAGGCGAGAGTGGCGGATTTATGTTTTTTTTTTCTTTTTAAACATTCTGATTATGTTCTTGTAGATACTCTGAGTCTTTTATTTCTTGGCAAAATGCCAATAAGCACTCTTTATGGTCAGAGGTTCCCCTGATCACAAGCAAGCTTTGTACATTATTACTTTTCTTATTTTTATAACCAAAGAATTTTTATTTATATTTCAAATTTTTTGGCAGAGTGCCAACAGGTTCAAACAGTGCCTTCAATTGCGGTAGTACTAATGTCGCAAACAATTCCCCACTATCTATTGTGGTTAGGGAGATATTAGCACTTGAACCCTGTTGGCAAAAAGCCAAATATCGAAATTTTGCACCTGACTTCCCCTGCGCAAGAGATGTCAGTAGCAAAAAGAATTATTCAAATAGCATGTTTTGATCAAGAGTTAGCCTCAGAGTATCCTGCCAATGACGCCAATTTATTTTCCTTAACAGAATAAATTTGTTCTGTCCCAAACAGAACTAAAACTCTAGCGTACTCTGTAAATTCACTTAGGGTCCTTTCACACTGGGGCGGTTTACAGGCGCTATTGCGCTAATAATAGCGCCTGCAAACCGACCCGAAAGGGCCGCTGCTTTGATTCCAGTGTGAAAGCCCCGAGGGCTTTCATACTGGAGCGGTGCGCTAGCAGGACGGTAAAAAAAGTCCTGCTAGCAGCATCTTCGGAGCGGTGAAGGAGCAGAGTGTATACCGCTCCTTCACCGCTCCTGCCCATTGAAATCAATGGGACGCCGCAGCTATACCGCCGGCAAAGCGCCTCTTACAATAGCGGCGCTTTACCACCGACCCCGCCTCAGTGTGAAAGGGCCCTTAAGGTTACCAAACCTTTTCAAGTGTTCCCAAAACACTATTTATATGACCGGTCAACTTTTATCTCTACTTATGAGAGGTTCTATAACCCAGCAGCAATCTCTATGGGGTGAAAAAGATAAAAAATGCAACGCTAGTGTGTAACAAAGTGCGAAAGTGAAGTATCACCTCACGTGCAAATATAAAGATGATAGTAACTTGTAGGTCAGATATCATTGTGAACAATATAAAACAACAACAGGACAAACAAATCAGGAAAGTTTGTCACAGGTAGGTGAAAATGTCCATATAAGACAGCAAAGAGAAAAAAATTGCAACTAAAACTGTCTGTGATAAACCAAAAAAATGGGAGATTCTTCAGAAAAATGAAATAAAGTCCCATGCGTAGATGATGCCTGTAGATGATAGTAAATTAACCACTATATGTGACAGGAATAACCTCTTCATTAGATATTTTGCCGCATCAAGAGGCTAGGACAGCCCGGCTGACGAACTTGGACTCCCATCCGATGGTCACACTTGGTAGGATATACGAACTCCAAATGGTGTCACATCAAACCATAAAAAAGGAAAGAGGAAAAGGGCCTCCACATAGTGCGTGAATCCAACAATAAAAATTTATTAAAACAGCAAAAGCTTAACAGTACAATCCACCTAGTCGGGTGGGTACAGGGAGTGATCACATAAAAAGTAAGATAAAAAATAGTATCGCGTAGTATCAGAAAACACAAAGGCTCAGCAACCCGACATGTTTGGGACAAAAGTCCTTCAACTGGGGCATAAATAAAATAAAATCTTTTTATGCCCCAGTTGAAGGACTTTTGTCCCAAACATGTCGGGTTGCTGAGCCTTTGTGCTTTCTGATACCACGCGATACTGTTTTTTATCTTTTACTTTTTATGTGATCACTCCCTGTACCCACCTGACTACGTGGATTGTACTGTTATGCTTCAGCTGTTTTAATAAATTGTTATTCTTGGATTCACGCACTATGTGGAGGCCCTTTTCCTCTTTCCTTTTTTATGGTTTGATGTGACACCATTTGGAGTTCGTACATCCTATCAAGTGTGACCATCGGATGGTAGTCCAAGTTCGTCAGCCGGGCTGTCCTAGCTACACCATTTGCTTACCACAGATTGTGACGGAAGTATTGAGGCGTATCTCCACACCAGCTCCTTCCATCAAATATCTGCCGGATTGTTGAATCCAAACACCTGATTGACCCACCGCCGTATGGTGAGTGTGTCCACTTCTCATGGTAAGCGTACCCCTTCCTTCAATATTTCCATCTTGATGCTGCAAAATATCTTATGAAGAGGTTATTCCTGTCAGATATAGTGGTTGATTTACTATCATCTACAGGCATCATCTACGCATGGGACTTCATTTCATTTTTCTGAAGAATCTCCCATTTTTCTGGTTTATCACAGACAGTTTTAGTTGCAGTTTTTTTTTTCTTTGCTGTCTTATATGGACATTTTCACCTGTGACAAACTTTCCTGATTTGTTTGTCCTTTTGTTGTTTTATATTGTTCACATTGATATCTGACCTACAAGTTACTATCAGCTTTATATTTGCACGTGAGGTGATACTTCACTTTCGCACTTTGTTACACACTAGCACTGCATTATTTCTCTTTTTCACTTGTTTGTGCAGTTTACTATACTGTTTATGCTAGCTGATTTACTACTTTTTACCTAATTTTAAGTTTTATCACTAGTAGCGCGACATTGTTTTATACTTATTAATCTCTATGGGGTGAAAGCCACATGGACCCCGGCAAGTCAATTTCACTCAATAAGAATAAGATTCACTTACCGAATCCGTTAAGAATAGTCTTCCATCCCTTAAGGGTAGTCCTCCATCCCGGACGAGCCCCCAGTGCTTAAAGGGTTAATACCATGTCCAGGGTGGTCCCTTTAACCTTTCAGACCTTGGATCGATGTATTATGCAGTTTCAGATATATCTGGAACCAAGTCCCCGAGAACTGAAAAATGACACGCACACGGTATTGTATACTTGGGAACTGACTGTATTTGATTTGCATCATAGCGTCTTTATAGCAAATTACGACTCCCACAGAAGATTCATAATAAAACATGCGTAGTAGATATTAATGCAGTTACAACTGGTCAAGACAAGTAGCCTTTGTTCTCTGTTCTCAGCTTCTGAAGGAATGTGAGAGAATGTGTGAAAATTTAGATAAGGAGTGTGTGAAACAGATGAGTTAGAAGAATCTCATGCTGATATAGATTTTGCAAAGCTAAAGAGGTATTCTAACTGTACATACTGTGTAAAATGGAAGCTTTTGAATATAAGACAGAGAACCAGATGGATGCTTAGCATAACCTTTCAAATTCCGCTCAAGCTTGGCTTGCATACACATGGTCACACAATAGTTCGCTGAACTTTCGACCGTCAAGAATGCAGTGACGTACAACACTACGACGAGCCAAGAAAATGAAGTTCAATCCTGAGCATGCGTCGAATTGTTTCCGAGCATGCGTAGGAATTTTGCACGGCGGAATTGGTACAGACAATTGGAATTTCAGATCGAAACTTTTTCCGACCGAAAAATTGAGAACATGCTCTCATTCTTTTGCTGGCTGGAACTCCGCCAGCAAAAGTTCAATGGAGCATACACACAGTCGCATTTTCGGACCAAAAGCTCTCATTGGACTTTTGCTGGCAGAATTTCCGCTTGTGTGTACAGGGCATAAGTGAAAGAGAACTGGGCATTATGCTAGTTCAGTTACTCCAGCCATTTTTTTCAGATAGATTGGAAAAGGGGTATATTGTCAGTGATCTTTTCATTGCTGTCTGTTCCCTCCTATCACAATGTAGCCACCAGGCCAAGAGTAGGAGTATTATCCCTTTTGGATACAGCAATATAATGGCAGCAGAGACTGAAACATTTCCCCCACTCTATTCAAAACTAAAAGGAAATGTTAGAATTTTAAATCTGGAGATTTAATAAAAAGAATGAAATGTTTTATTGTAACCAAACCTTTTGCTTGCTTTCCAGATATCTAGGTTTATTATGACCTTGACGTTAAGGAAACACAAGTTTTTATCTCATTCTTAGGGCTGCATCAAAGTAATTGCAAATGTATTGTCTGGTTATGGTGTTTTTTTTCAAGTTTATGATCTTTTACAACAAAAAGATATAATAAAAAAAAAGAAAATGCTACAGGAGCAAACGGCTTTTTCACAGTAATTATCCAGAATTTATTTAAATTCATCACATAATGGTTAGCACCTCCTATTTTATTTTTAACATTCTTTATTTAAAGAAAGGAGTACACCTCATACACTTTACAGAAAAACTGTGTACAAATCAAATTATTCAGGAAGAACAAAGCAAGAAGCACGATAATTGTGCAGGTAGGAAATAGGGAACAAGTGACAGCGGTCACATCGAGGAACAGATCCATGAATTGCACATGGATTCCAAAAACAGGTGCTCTGGCTCGTTATAGTGTCCTCAATACACTAGAATTCAGCATTAAGCAAAAGTAGTAGACGGCAACTCCAACATCCGTAGGAATATATTTTTTTCTTGCACAGGATGAATAGCACTGATAAATTAAAGCAGGGTTGTCAAACTCAGTTTCATTGCGGGCTGCATCAGCAGTATGGTTTCGCTCAAAGGGTCAGTTGCATCAGGGGTGGGCTATGAACAGAGTGCAGAGTTCAGGAGTGCGCTATGTACAGAGTGCAGAGTTCAGGAGTGCGTTATGTACAGAGTGCAGAGTTCAGGAGTGCGCAATGTACAGAGTGCAGCGTTCAGGGTTACATTATGTACAGAGTGCAGAGTTCAGAATTACACTACATACAGAGTGCAGGGCTCAGGAGTGCGCTATGTACAGAGTGCAGGGTTCAGGGGTGCATTATGTACAGAGGGCAGGGTTCAGGGTTGTGTTCTGTACAGAGTGCAGAGTTCAGAGGTGCGCTATGCACAGAGTGCACAGTTTAGGAGTACGTTAAGTACAGAGTGCAGAGATCAGAATTATGCTAGATACAGAGTGCAAAGTTCAGGATTACACTATGTTCAGAGTGCACTATGTACAGAGTGCAGGGTTCAGGGGTGCATTATGTACAGAGGGCTGGGTTCAGGGTTGTGTTCTGTACAGAGTGCAGAGTTCAGAGGTGCGCTATGCACAGAATGCAGGGTTCGGGAGTGCACTATATACAGAGTGCAGAGTTCAGAGGTGCGCTATGCACAGAGTGCAGAGTTCGGGAGTGTGCTATGTACAAAGTGCAGAGTTCAGTATTGCGCTATGTACAGAGTGCAGCGTCCAGGGGTACATTATGTACATAGGGCAGGGTTCAGGGTTGTGTTCTGTACAGAGTGCAGAGTTCATAATTACACTACATACAGAGTGCAAGGCTCTGGAGTGCACTATGTACAGAGTGCAGGGTTCAGGGGTGCATTATGTACAGAGGGCAGGGTTCAGGGTTGTGTTCTGTACAGAGTGCAGAGTTCAGGAGTGCGCTATGTACAGAGTGCAGCGTTCAGGGGTACATTATGTACAGAGTGCAGAGTTCAGAATTACACTACATACAGAGTGCAGGGCTCAGGAGTGCGCTATGTACAGAGTGCAGGGTTCAGCTGTACATTATGTACAGAGGGCAGGGTTCAGGGGTGAGTTATGTACAGAGTGCAGAGTTCAAGAGTGCACTATGTACAGAATGCAGCGTTCAGGAGTGCGCTATGTACAGAGTGCAGGGTTCAGCTGTGCATTATGTACAGAGGGCAGGGTTCAAGAGTGCACTATGTACAGAATGCAGCGTTCAGGAGTGCGCTATGTACAGAGTGCAGCATTTCGGGGTGTGTTATGCACAGTATGCAACCCAGATGTTGCAAACATCACCCAGATGGTGCTTCCTCTGGGCGGCGGCTTCACCCTGCGTCTCCGCCTTCCTCGGCTCCACGGCTGCACTGCTTCAACTGTGTCTCCTCCCTCCTCCTCCTTGGCGGCCAATAGGATCACTTCTCCTCTCAGCCAGTCAGGTCTCAGGACCCGCTTCCTAAGCCAGGATTGGCCAGGAGGAGAATCACGAAAACAATAGCGTATATTATTCGCTATTGTCACACAACTGGGTGTGCTCCGGGCACAGTTTTTTGAACATACAAAACTAAAATATATGCAATTATTGAGTGCAGCTAAGACATCCAAGTGTCAACAAACACTGTAAAATAAAAATCTGTACAGTAAAAACTTGGGTTGCGAGCATAATTCATTCCGGAACATGCTTGTAATCCAAAGCACTTGTATATCAAAGCGAATTTCCCCATAAGAAATAATGGAAACTCAAATGATTAGTTCCACAACCATTATTCAGAAGTCCTTCACTTTATAGTCCATATAAAAAGATTATAGCAATGTGACAGGTTGTGTAACCGAAAAATGTCCATCCACAAATGACAGCCTCCACAAGGGGATTAGGAGCAAAATCCAGCAGGAGCTAGAGAGTATAGAAGAGAAGAGAAACGCCTCTAAGTGTAGTAATAAGGTTACATTTAATAAAGGTACAACATTTAGCAACTCACATGGTTGATGATTAAAAGAGGCACATCTAAGTATGCAGGCATCCAGGGTAAAGCTGTCCACATAGACCGTCCTCTGCACCACCGGCTCTCACCGCTGTCAGTCTGAAATCGTGACCGGGAAGACTAACCTGCAGTAGAGAGATGTGAAAGCGAGGCTTGAAGCGCTCATGGAGCGCAGCGTAAAAGGGACAACGTCAATGGTAGTGTAGAGGACGGTCTATGTGGACAGCTTTACCCCGGATGCCTGAATACTTAGATGTGCCTGTATTAATCATCAACCTTTTGACTTGCTAAATGTTGTACCTTCATTAAATGTAACCATATTGCTACACTTAAAGGCGCCTCTTTTCTGTTTTATACTCAGTTGTGACATGACGCTACTTGTATATCAAGACATCGCTTGTATATCAAGGCATCGCTTATATATCAAGTCAAAATGTATTAAACATTTTGCTTGTCTTGCAAAACGCTCTCAAACCAAGTTACTCTCAATCCAAGGTTTTACTGTATATGTAAAGGATGTAGTACACACCTAGTTAAAATATAACTTTACCCCATATAATCATACAATAAAAAAATACATGACTAAATAATATAACAATATCTATATTGTCTTCTTTGAAGAATCGTCAAATAAAAATACCCATGATGTAATTAAAGTCTCTGTAGAAGTATTCTTCTATTCAGTTCTATTCTATTCTCCTGTTCAGAAAAAAAACAAAAACAAAAAAAAAAAAACGATGCTGTTCCAGCCACCACCTTGCTATGAGTACATGAAGCAAATACCAACATGAATAGATCACTCAATAAAGAAAATTGACACTTTGGCTGTAAAAAGTTTTAGTCGCTCTTATCTGAATCAGGATCCAGAATTACTTTTCTACACTCTTGTCTTCAGCTCCAGGCCATGTCAAATAGATAAAGAACTCAAATAGTGAGAATCCTTTTTAAAAACAATTATTGAAATATAAAATCAATCCTTCGTGGGCAAATCATGGCTTGCTATGATTCTTGAAATTTCAATAAAAATGTCAACAAAAATATTGAAACAGAAATATATAATCAAAACACTCACTGATTTGTGTTTCTCATAAGCACTTAGGCCCCTTTCACACTGGAGCAGTAGGGGGCGTCGGCGGTAAAACAGCGCTATTTTTAGCGCTGTTTTACCGCGGTATTCGGCCGCTAGCGGTGCAGTTTTAACCCCCCGCTGGCGGTCGAAAAAGGGTTAAATCCACTCGTATAGTGCGGCTATAGCCGCGGTATTGCCGCGGTATAGCCGCGCTGTCCCATTGATTTCAATGGGCAGGAGCGGTTTAGGAGCAGTGAATACACCGCTCCTTTACCGCTCCAAAGATGCGGCTGACAGGAGATTTTTTTCTTCTCCTGCCAGCACACCACTTCAGTGTGAAAGCCCTCGGGCTTTCACACTGAACAAACAGCGGAGGCTGTTTTGGGGCGGTTTGCAGGCAGTATTTTTAGCGCAATAACGCCTGCAAACCGCCCCAGTGTGAAAGGGGCCTTAACGTAAGTTTTTGAGAGTATTTAAATCCCCGCCAGGATAAGGGACAATAATTTTCCATCACAGTCCACCACAAGCAGCATCAGATGCCATGTGTGGTATTCCCCACCTTCATTAGAATGACTTTATCAAGGGACTAAATGTACGCTCCTAGTTGTACAATATCAGAAACCAAAGATAGCTAATCCTAGTGATCACATGGCTTTGTTTACAAACAAAGCTTCTGGCTGTAGCTGTCACTGTGCATCACACAGAGAGATGTAAGTTTATAGTTGAAGCCCAGAGGCTGTAGATGTCACAGAACAATGCAGCAAAAAATGTAAAATTAAAAACTTAAAAACATAATATCAAAAACTGTGATGTGTAAAACAACAACATTTTTTTTACATTTGACAGCTTCTAATATAAAAAACATGACCAAGTTGTTGGCAGGTGCTGTTTAATTCCTCCACTACAGTTGGCGCTCTGTACTGCAGTGGCAGTGCAGAGGGAGAGGAAGTCCAGAGGAACACGGTTCCTCTGTGGTTTTCTGGGTCACAGGGGCAGCGATCTAGTTGGAAGCTAACAGCCCCTATGACTCTGGTGGCCATCTTGGGTCAAGCAGAGTCTTTTTAAGACCCTGGCTCCTGAGATTGGCTCGCATTTAGCATGTGGGTAGTGTAGAGAAAGGTCACCCGTCTTTCAGGGACAGTAATTGCGGCAGGGAAAGGTTCCAGAAGAGTAGGGAAAGCTTAGAGACCCGCCTCTTTTCCTGGAAAACTTCCTGCTTGGGCATGGACAGGCTAGGCTGCATTCCACCCCTCAAGACAAACACTGTCAGTTCGACTGAGAGCTGCTTTGCAATAACCTGATGTTCATCCGTGTGTGTTCCTGGTCAGGCTACCTTCCCGCTGAGCTTGTTGTGACTACTTCCACTACTTCCTGCTCATGCTATAGCTGAAAGATGGCTACAGCGCAGGCTTTGTTTGTCGGGAGGGCGTTCATGGACATCCTCCCGTGATCTTTCGGACTCAGCTGATCACAGATCGGGGTAAAGGGCCAATCACAGCTGTGTCCAATGACAGCTGATCACAGGATGTAAACACAAGCCGGTTATCGTTGACAGCGTGAGGCGAGAAGAAGAGAGCCGATAATTGGGGGACATCGGCTCTTATTATCCTGATTATCAGTGCAGCCCTACCAGTGCCCACCAGTACTGCCAATCAATGCCCACCAGTGCTGCCAATCAGTGCTCATCAGTGCTGCCAATCAGTGCTCATCAGTGCTGCCAATCAGTGCCTCCTCATCAGTGTCACATATCAGTGCGGCCTATCAGTGCCCTTCAGTGCCGCCTCATCAGTACCTTCTCATTAGTGCCTACCAGGGCCGCCTATCAGTGCTGTCTATTAGTGCAGCCTCATCAGTGCCTTCTTTTTTTTAATTTTTTATTAGTGTCAGTGTGTTTTAGGCAGCATAAAAAAAATGCAAAATGTGCACTATTGTTTTTGGGCTGTTTTTACAGGTCAAACAACCAACATACACATATGTGATATCGTTGCAATCGTCAAGAGCAGGAGAACTTATTTTGGGTTGTTCTTTGGTGGTAAATTATGATAAAAGCGAGAAAAATACAACTTAATTTTCAAAAATAATCTTTTTTTTTTTTTTTTTACTTTTTTGGGCCAGTTTTCCTTTGATAATAAATAAAAAAAACAGGAGATATCTATTACCTTTTTTACCACCAAAAAAAAGCCCAATTTGTCCTAACAAAAAACTAAGTATAATCCACCTGGATGCACAAAGTAGTTGTGAGGATATGTACAGTTTTACTAACACATGTTAAACTTGAAAAATTGTGCTTAGGCATTTAGATTTGTTTCACCCTTAGGCGTGAAGGGGTTAATCTTAGATTTATTTTAGATTAGAAAATAAACAAAGCTGGGAACCTCCAATACATTTTTGGGGGCAGTAGAAATACAGGAAAGGCTTTAAATCCTTCAATTATTTAGATTTTTTTAAGAAAAAAAAAATTTGCTGAATAGCACCAAACAAGCTGGGTGTGTGACGTAAGGTGCATTTGTATCCAACCAAACATGACATGGAATAGAAGGGCATGTGACATGTGTGCACCAAAGATAACATGTCAAACGCATATGTATGTTTTGGGCGGATGTATTGTAATTGGAACAGTTAAGCTGTCAAGAAGGAAAAGAAAAGATAATTTCACACTCAGTGCATAGTGTCTATATAGCCTGAACTCTAACGTATTTACTATGGTTTATAGCTCGCTAAGTCACGTTCTAAGTTTAGTTCAATTAAAACTCAAATTGTTACCTCCTGCTTTTCAAAAGAATAAGGCTGGGTTCACATGTATATGCAAATTAGATGCATTTTTAACCGCATCCAATATGCATAACATGTGCGTGTGACTGTCTCTCAATGGAGCCGGTTCACACATGTCCGAGGCAGTGCAGCAAGGTTTTGAAAAGAGTCCTGTGCGTTTTTGGGTCCGGTTCAGGTGTGAATTCAGGGAAAAATTTGCACCGAAATCGCACCTGGACCAGTGAACAGAAACGCAAAGGACACCAGACTGCACCCCGCAGGCGCAAATATGTGAACCCAGCCTTAACCACTTGCCTACCCTTCCTGCCCAGGCCATTTTTCAGCTTTCAAGCGCTGTCGCACTTTAAATGACAATTGCGTGGTCGTGCTACACTGTACTCAAACACATTTTTTATCATTTTCTTCACACAAAAGAGCTTTCTTTTGGTGGTATTTAACCAGTTGCCAACCGGCCCATAGCCAAATGACGGCTGCAGGACAGTTGGATAACTCTGGGATCACGTCATATGATGTGATTCCAGAAAACTGCTCCCGCGCGCCCCCTGGGGCGCACACATGGGAACATCCGTGACCGCCAGGTCCAGAGGACCCGGCGCATCACGGATCACGGTAAACGGCCGCTGATCGCGGCCCTTTACCGTGTGATCGCTCCTTCAAATGACGGAGCGATCACATGTAAACAAACCGGCATCATATCATGACGCCGGTTCCTCCCTCCCCTCTGATGAGGTGGCACTGATGAGGAGGCACTAATATCCCGCACTCATGGGCACTGATAGGTGGCACTGATGAGCACTGATAGGTGGCACTGGTGGGCACTAATAGGCGGCACTGGTGGGCACTGATAGGCGGCACGGATAGGATAGGCGGTACTGATGGGCACTGATTGGCATTGATGGGTGGCACTGATGGGCAACACTGATGGGCATTACTGATGGGCATTGATTGACAGCAGTGATGGGCATTGATGGGCAGCACTGATAGGTGGCACTGATTGCCAGCACTGACTGGCATCGCTAATGGGCACTGATTGGTGGCACTTCTGGGCAGTGGTGGTCACTGATTGCTGCCACTGATTGCCCACCAATGCCAGCTATGGTGGGCACTGATTGGTGACACTGTGTTGCACTATTGTAATCAGGGCACTGATGCTCAGTGCCCTGATTACATCCCTACATGTCCCCCTGTGAGGAGATGCCGCTGATCGTCTCTCCTCTCCTCACACTCTGTCAGTGTGAGGCGAGGAGAGCCGATTACCGGCACTTCCTTGTTTACATGTGACCGGCTGTGATTGGACACAGCCGATCACATAGTTAAAGAGCCGCAGGGTCGCACCGTGTCCTAGCAACACGGCCGCGATCGCCGCACTGCGCGCCCCAGAGGGGCATCATATGATGGCGTCCCAGAACGAGAGCCGAACCGCCGTCATTTCACGGTGGGCGGGCGGCAAGCAGTTAAAGTGTGTCCTGGAAGTGAAGAACCCCAAAAGGCACAGCAGACAGCAGCATTGTCAGTCTGGGGGGGAGATGTTAAATGTATTAGCAGATTTAGATACACTAAGAAATTTGAACCAAACTCCAGCTCACACTTTATAATCAGTTACAGCAAACAGTTTTTTCCTTTTCGGATAATGGTTCTACATGAACAAATAAATAGAAGCTGATCATTTGAATCACTCAGCCAGTGTTAAGTGGGTTGTTTAATACATGTAAACTGATACATTCTGCTGGAGAGCTTTAAAAAAAATAAACTTGCTTGCTGGATCACCAGATAAAAAAAAAGCCTAAAAAGGGAAACTAATACAATCATCACATCTAAGAATCTGTAAGCTGCAATATAATAAATGTTTGCTTTTAGGTTTAATACTGCTTTATATTACAGTGGGGTCTTGACAAGGCACTATGGCTTTTGCAAATGCCATGCAACTAAAAACTCGCAATTTCTTGAAACAGTGTATTTTTTTCTTTTTTTTTACAGCTAGCTGGAAATTGTGCTATTAAAATTATCTTCCTAAAAGCACATCTTGCTTCCTCTTAGCAACATAAATATTTGGAGATGACTGAAGTGTGAATAATATGATTACCATCATAAATGATAATTTGATTTCCTCTTTGAGGAGTTAAAAATGATCAAAATCTTACTGGAGGATATTAATTTTGCCAACACACAAGGGTTGTTTTACCAAAGGCAGATTTGCTGTTTACATTTCAGGGGAAATTTGCACTTTGTTAAGACTTTTCCCTTCGCTTGTTAAAAAAATCCATTTGCATATGACAACCAGTCATGTGCAAGGAAAATTAAAAAAAAAAAAAAACAAACTGTATTTTTGCCTGCATCTGATTGGATGATGGGAGTCAGCAGAAAAATTGCTTAGTGCACATTCTCTTATATAGTGAACAGCCTCATGACCTTTATTAAATCAGCTCCGCTGTGTATCATATGTACTGAGATGTTTACATGCATGCATTCCACAGCTGCTGCATGTCATGGCTTAGGACAGGCTTCCTGTTGATGAATATGTCTGCGCAATGAGCCTTGGCATGGCTGCTTATATTCTCCAAAAGAAATGCATGTGACAAGGTAAAAACTAGGGATGCACCGATGCCGTTTTTTATCGGCAAGTGCGAGTACCGATACTTTGCGGTGCGATTAACATCAATACAAAATGAATGGATGCAAATCCTGTCCGAATCGCATGTGATTTCTCCCACCGCTCCTGTGTGTGTGACCCCAGTAAAGAAAGTGAAGCGCCATGTAGTGCAGCAATAGGCAGTTTATTAAAATGTTATAACAACTCACAAAGTAAATATCTAGTCAAATCCATATCTGCAGTGTTCCCGTCCCGCCAATGATAGCAAACCGCGGCTGCTGGAGGTGCTCACAGGGCTGGAGGAGAAGTTCCAGGACTCCTGAGGGTATAGGGCAGAAGTGATATCAGCTTGGAGGCGGACCTCTGGACATCTCCTCCAACCTCCAGTGGCCGTGATTTGCTATCATCGGCGGGACGGGGACACTGCAGAGATGGATTTGACTAGATATTTACTTAAAGCGAAACTTCAGTCATTTTTCAACTTTCCATCTATTAATCTTCTGCCCTTGTTATTTTAACTTTGGATAGTAAAAAATTTTTTTTCTGCCAGTAAATACCTTAAACAGCCCACTTCCTGTTTCTTGTCTGGTTGTTAGCCCAGGCTTATGACATCATACACATCTCTCTCCCTTTTACTCTCGTGAGAGTTTGCCAGGAAGGGAGGGGGGGATATAAGAGGGCCAATGAGAGCTGCAGGGCTGGAGGTGTGCGCCTCTGTGTAAATCCAGGAAGTGAACAGGCAGTAGCTTCAGCTGCCCACAGTTAAAATGGTTGCATCTAGATTTAGTGGAGGGAGATTTCTTCAGCCTATTTGGCAAGTACAGAATCGCAGTATATATAAAATAACATGCAAAGTGGTTGGAGGGAAGCTTCAGAATGACAAAGATGTTTTTATTACAAATTATGTTCGTCTTTAATAAACTGCCTATGCATACCTCCCAACTTTTGAGATGGGATTGAGGGACACCTACTAGCAAAAGCATGTAGTCATAGGACACGCCCCTTGCCACGCCCCCTTAAAGGAGAATTAACCTAAAAAAAGATTAGTTAAACCCACAAGGGCTTTTTTTTTTTACCACTACACTATTCCTTTATATTGGCTTTTAAAATTGACAAATGCAGCAATTTACATTTTGGATGAAAGGTTTAGCACTGGGAAACACTTTTTGAAAGATAAAAAGTGCATTTTATATACATCTATATAGATTAGACCAAAATGAGGGACAAATGAGGAGGAAAGACGGACAGAGGGACATTGCTCTAAATCAGGGACAGTCCTTCGAAATCAGGGGCAGTTGGGAGCTATGCCTATGGCTACACTACATTATTATTATTATACAGGATTTATATAGCAACGACAGTTTACGCAGCGCTTTACAACATTAGGGCAGACAGTATAATTACAATACAATTCAATACAGGGGGAAATCGGAGAGCCCTGCTCGTTAGAGCTTACAATCTAGGAGGGAGGGTCAAGTTATACAAAAGGATAATAGCTGTGGGAGATGAGGTAATGGAAAAAATAGTACAGTTGTTAGATGGAGGCAGGATAGGCTTCTCTGAAGAGGAAAGTTTTCAGGGATCGCCTAAAGGTGGATAAATTTGGAGACAGTCTGATAGATTGGGGATCACTATGGCGCTTTGATTTTTTTTACTGGGTTCACACACACAGGTGCACTGGGGGAAATCGTATGCAATTCGGACAAGAATCGCACTGCATTCCTGTTCAAAACGCATGCGATTCTTTGCAGTGCGATTTGCGCCCTTTCATTTTGAATGGACGCCAATCACAACGCAAAGTATTGGTTTCAGTATCAGGTGCATTCTCATTAGTATGAATATTCGGGAAAATACTCTGTATCGGTATCGGTGCATCCATAGTAAAAACCCAGGAGAACAACTGGGGTGCAAGAACAGAGCGCAGTCACTGGCTGTTGCTCACTAGAATATCTCCTAAACGGTGCAGGCTTAGGAGATATTTATTTTACCTGCAGGTAAGATTTATTATAATCTTGCCTGTAGGTAAATATACCCATAAAGTTTACTACCACTTTATATAGACTGCAAAGGGATAAGAAGGAAGCAAAAAAATAAAATACACACAATGCGTCATCTTAATAAAAGCACTATTACTTCTGTTACCTTAAACCACAACTTCCTTCTGTGACCTCTTCACCATTCCCATTATCACTTCCAGTAAGATAGGATCTCCCACATCAAACAAAAGTCTGTCTGTCTCAGCCTCCACGCCCCCACGCTGTCCACTTACAAAGCCACAACTGGTCATTGACAGTTGCATCAGAATTGTTCAGCAATTTGTTTAAATCAAAACCATACTAACGTAGCTAGAGAGTTCAGATTTATTTATTTTATTTTACTTATTATAGCTACTTATTTACCTATATACTGTCCCACAAATAACATGAGAAATTAGATTGCTAGTTTATGCCTGTGCGAACTTTAGGGCTGACATCCTTAAGCCTCAATTACATTGACAGCCAGGACATAGTAAAAATAGGCAGTTGAGTACCGGATTTACCACCCCTGGACCGCCTGCAAGTTAACCTCCCCGGGCGATATTCCTGAGTGTGGCTTGGGGTTAAATTTCAGCACCATTAGCCATAACCCCGAGCCACACTCGGGATTGCATTGCTGGATCCTGGTGCGGTATACTTACCTTGTCCCCAGGATCCTGCGATGTCCCCCCGCTGTGTCTGTGGTCTCTGTCCTCCTCCCGAAGCCTCTCTGTGCCGGGCTCCATTCCCTGCAAGCGGCGCAACGCACGTGGTCGGAGTCTGGCAGCAAATTTAAAAAAGTGAAAAATCATAACACATACAGTACACTGTAATCTTACAGATTACATTACTGTATGAAATTATTTCACCTCTTTTTTGTCCCCAGTGCTTTGTCCAGTGCCCTGCATATAGTTTTATATTATATATACTGTTCTTTCTGCCTAGAAACTGGAGATTGTCCATAGCAACCAAAAAGTGTCCCTTTACGTCAAAAGTGGTTTTAGACCAGCTAGAAAACAGCGATAGTAAATTAGAATCACTTGCAGAATTGAGCGAAATTAATTTTATTATTATTATATTATTTTTATAATTATTTATATTTATTTATTATATTATAATTCATGATTTTGTGTTTCAAACTTCATCATACCCGGGATATCTACTAGACTCTTGGTGGACAGATTTAAGTGTGTTATTCCTAAGAATTACAGGCCTACAATATAAAACGCCAAATTTCTATGCAAAATAATTGTAGATGCAAAAATCTGACATAATCATACCGCCAGGGATTAATGTGGCCAGCTGCAATGTTAGTACACACTGCCACAGTTGTGGTGGGCCACTACTGCAACTCCCTTCTCATTGGATTACCTTTACATTGGCTGTCCCCCCTTAAGTCTATCATGAATGTTGCTTCCAGATTCTTCCACCTTACCAGTCATTAAGTGTCTACTACCCGTCTCTGCCTAACCCTTCATTGGCTGCCACACCCCCAACAAACTAAATTCAAAATACTAAGAATAACATACAAAGCCCTTCACAACTCTCCCCCCAGTTACATCGCTAACCAAGACTCAAAATACCAACCTAATCGTTCTCTTCGTTCCTCCCATGACCTCCTGCTCTCTAGCTCCCTTGTCACCTCATCCCATGCTCACCTCCAGGACTTTTCCTAAGCCTCTCCTATCCTATGGAACTCCCTACCCCAATCTGTCCAATTATCTCCTACTCTGTCCACTTTTAGGCGTTCCCTGAAAACCCTTCTCTTCAGAGAAGCCTATTCTGTTCCCTCCTAACAACTATTTCCAGTTTCTCCATCAGCTCACCCCCCACAGTTATTACCTTTTGTATCATTAGACCCTCCCTTTTAGATTATAAGTTCTAAAGAGCAGGGCCCTCTGATTCCTCCTGTATTGAATTGTATTGTCACTGTACTGTCTGCCCTTGCGTTGTAAAGCAAGCTGTTGACGCTATATAAATCCTGTATAAAAATAATAAAAATAATAAAATTAATAATCAACAGGTGGCATTCAGCAAGCAGTACTGCCACCAAATGGGACCAAGTGAAGTGAAACGCTTGTTTATTATTTGCCATGTGTGTTCCATTTGGGAGATTTCCCTTCACTTCCTATTTTAGAAACACAACAGGTGTGAGAAAAAAATACCTACAGAATAATGGAAATTAGCTGTACAAAAAGGCACTTTTTTAGGGTTACCTAAGCATAATCATGTCCTTTTTTTTTTTTTTTTGCAACCACTGTAAAATTTTGAATTTCCTATCACTGTGTGTTCCAATGATGGTAGGTAGAAGAACAAACATAGAGGTTGAATGTACATGGACAGCAATAAAAACCAGCAGATTGCTGAAGTATCTTCTCCAAGTATATTTAACTCTGCATTTAACATGGGAGAAGAGTCCAAAAGATAAGTGATCCTTGCATTCTCATGCAAGAATATATAGTTCTATGAGCACCATTCCTTCACTTACAGGCCACTGTGAGCATCAAAACCATGTCAACTCACCAAGTCACTAAACTAGAATGTGGCACATGAGTTGACTATGGTGGCTTCCATCAAAGCCTTTTACTCAGAGTTTTGTTTTTTGTTTGCCCTTTAAGCCTAAAAACGTTAAATTCAGTGTAAACTATTTTTGATTTTCTCTTATAAATTAGGATTAAAGGCACCCTGTGGATTTCATTGGCAAAACAAACAAAACGCTATCTATTAATCCTATTCATTAAGTGAGGAGGGTTTTGCCCTGCAACAGATACTGATCCCTTCATTAGTAAATGAAGGTGTGAAAAGAGTGAAACTGGCACCACTTGGAGTAGCTGAAAGTCAATATGGATCTCCCAATGTTCTCACGGGGAGCCCAATTGTTCAACAACCAGTCATTATGTTCACTATTTCCTATTCACTTTCTACATATCCCTAGGCAAATTGGAAAGTCTGTTTTTTTTTTTAAACAATGCTTAACCACTTCAGCCCCCGGAAGATTAGGCTGCTCAATGACCAGAGCAGTTTTTACATTTTGGCACTGTGCTGCTTTAACTGGAAATTACGCAGTCATGCAATGTTGTAACCAAACAAAATTTGCGTCCTTTTTTTCCCCACAAATAGAGCTTTCTTTTGATGGTATTTGATTGCCTCTGCGATTTTTATTTTTTGCGATATAAATGGAAAAGGACCAAAACTTTTGAAAAAAATGTTATTTTCTACTTTTTGTTATAAGAAAAATCCAATAAACTAAATTTTAGTCATACATTTAGGCCTAAATGTATTCAGCCACATATCTTTGGTAAAAAAAAAGTCAATAAGCTTATATTTATTGGTTTGCGCAAAAGTTATAGCGTCTATTTTCTGGAATTTACGCAGCTTTTAGTTTATGACTGCCTGTGTCATTTCTTGAGGTGCTAAAATGGCAGGGCAGTACAACCCCCCACAATTACCCCATTTTGGAAAGTAGACACCCCAAGGAAGTTGCTGAGAGGCTTGTTGAGCCCATTGAATATTTTATTTTTTTTGTCACAAGTGATTAAAAAATGACAACAAAAAAAATTATACAAAGTTGTCACTAAATGATCTATTGCTCAGCTCACACATGCCATGGTTATATGTGAAATTACACCCCAAAATACATTCTGCTGCTTCTCCTGAGTATGGGGATACCTCATGTGTGAGACTTTTTGGGAGCCTAGCCGCGTGAAAGACCCCAAAATCTAAGCACCACCTTCAGGATTTCTAAGGGCGTAAATTTTTGATCTCACTACTCACTGCCTATCACAGTTTCGAAGGCCATAAAATGCCCAGATGGCACAACCCCCCCAAATGACCCTATTTTGGAAAGTAGACACCCAAGCTATTTGCTGAGAGGCATGTTGAGTCCATGGAATATTTTATATTTTGCCAGAAGTTGCGGGAAAATGACAAACTTTTTTTTTTGCACAAAGTTGTCACTAAATGAATATAGTTGTCACTATATAAGCGGGTGTCATGCATATATCTGCGCTTTCTACTGACACGACATCTTCTTTGGCGATTTCTTTGGGTAGGGATAAAAGGAAGGACATGCGGAAAATGCCTCCCATGCAGCCGGCTCACTGCATTTGGATTGGGAAGGTGGGCCACAGCACCATCTGGAAACAGAAGGGCTGTGATGATCTCTTCCTGGAATTTAAGGAAGGATCCAGTCCGTCCTGAAGCTCTGTATAGCACATGAGCGTTCAGCAGAGCCAATTGAAATAAGTATACAGACACTTTCCTATACCAGCATCTGGCCTTACAGGCAATTAGGTACGGCGCCAACAACTGGTCGTTGAGGTCCACCCCTCCAATATTAAGGTTATATTCATGGACACAGAGGGGTTTTTCCACAACACCAGTCACCGTAGGAATTTGGACCGTCGTGTCTGCATGAAGGGAGGACAGAACGAAAACATTCTTATTATCCCTCCACTTCACAGCGAGCAAATTATTACATTTCAAGCAGGCTCTCTCCCCGAGCCTAAGATGGGAATCTACAAGCCGCTAGGGTAAGCCCCGGCGATTAGATCGCACGGTGCCACATGCGCCAAATCCATGATCAAACAAGTGACTAAAAAGTGGCACGCTTGTGTAATAATTGTCCACGTACAAGTGGTACCCCTTTCTGAATAAGGGTGACACCAAGTCCCACACAATCTTACCAGCGCTCCCTATGTAGTCCTGGCAGTTCTCCGGCTCCACGTGACTATAAATTCCCTCGTAAACCATAAAACTACATGTATAGCCTGTGGCCCTGTCACAGAGCTTATACATCTTGACCCCGTATCTGGCACGCATGCTAGAAAGATACTGTTTGAATGACAAGCAGCCAGAAAACTTAATCAGGGACTCATCAATGCAGACAACTTGATGGGGAGTAAACAAGGCTGCAAACTGTTGGTTGAAGTGGTTTACGAGGGGCCAAATTTTGTAGAGCCGATCAAATCCAGGGTCACCCCGAGGACGACAGAGTTCATTGTCATTGAAATGCATGAACCGCAAGGTCTGCTTGTATTGGGTCCTGGTCGTGGAGGCAGAGAACATATGGTGAATTGACCGCAACTCACTCTTTTTAGTTATGCCCATGAGGAGGGATAGGCCCAGAAAGGTCTTAAATTCAGAAACCGTAATAGGTTTCCAATCTCTAGCAAGGGTCAAATAGGGATTAGCGGCGATGAATTGACCAGCATATAAATTGATTTGGTCCACAATAGATCTATAGAGATCTTCCGTGAAAAACAGCGAATAAAAACCAAGTGACGTAAAATCAACTGTTTCTACCTGAATTTCGGGTTGGCCAGTGAATGGCGGAAGTACGGGTGCTGCAGAAGTGGTGGGCTGCCAATTAGGATTGGCAAATGCAGCAGGAAGGGCACTATGGGCTCGATGGGCCTGTCTTTGTCTTCTTGGTGGCTGCGGGACTCTACTTGTGCTGGCCACCTCACCAGCTTGAACTGCACTTATAGGACTCGCCACGTCACCACGTGATACTGCAGTACTGGATGTATGACCAGGATGTACTAGGCCGCTGGTGCTTGCCAGTTCACCAGAAGGATGAGTGGCGCTAGTACTGGCTCTCTGCTCCATACAAGAGCCCTGCGGTTCTTGAACCTCAACAACAGCAGAAGAACGGGGTGGGTACACCTGACTTTGGCAGGGACCACAACTCTGTCGTCAGAGCTAACTGTCAGGGTGCCGCTGCTGTCTACTGGTTCATATTCTGAGCCAGAATCGGCCAGATGGGTGACTTCCTTTTCAATCTTTCACACTTTTTATCTGTCAGGCTCAGAAACGTGTAGGTCTCTTCATTAGTATACCTTCGATTTGACATTTTGGCCTCTAAATTTACTGGTACACTAGTGAGACTCAAAGGAAAAAAAAAAAGCACCTGACTGTCAGCGACTGCTTCCAACGATACCAAAAAACCTGTTAGCGTTCGCAGGGATCAGGCCTGACTCTGCGAATGCTGCAGTTATGTGTGTTGTGTTTTGTAAGTGATAGTGATCGATTGATACTGCACTTGGGTGGGCTGGGCGGAGGGGCTAAACACAGGTGCTAGCAGGTATCTGGGCTGATCCTGCTAACACTGCATTTTTGGCAACCCTAAACTACTGGGGATGCTAGTATAGATCTGATCAGATCAGATATCGATCTGTGCAGACACTATACTACTAAGGGAGGCGTATGGTGCGTGCGTGGGTGTTAGCGCTACTGGCACTAATCTGACGCTGCCTGGGGTGACGCAGACCCCGACTGACGCTAAAACCTAACTGATATCACCCGCCGGGTGATCAGGGGGTTAAACCTTTATTTAGGCAATGTATGGCGGGTGCCCTGACGCTAAAAAAAAAAAAACGAACTGACCAGCGTCACCCATGACACTAATACAGTGATCACTGGTGACGGGGTGATCAAGGGGTTAATCCTTTATTAGGGGGGGGTCCCTAGACGTATCTGGGCCTACCACTAAGTACCCTAACGCTAATTAGTGTCACAAATGACACCAGTACAGTGATAAAAAAAAAAATATGAATACTGCACTGGGTGATACAATGACAGGGGGTGAAGGGGTTAACTTGGGGGGGGGGGGCGATCGGGGGGTGATCAGGGGGTGACAAGTGTGCCTACATTAACTGTGTCAGTGTAGTGTTGGTGCAACTTACTGTGAGATGTCTCCTCTCCTCTTCCAAGAGGAGAGATGACATCACTTCTTCTGCTGTGTTTACACTTACACATGCAGGGGAAGGATCTCATTCGTCAGGACCGATCACCAGGTCCCGGGAGACTGATCTTTTCTGAAAGTAATCCAATCATCGCGGCCGCCTAGGAGGCGCACTCACGCCCGACGTTACATAACGTTGTTTCGCCCACCCGTGCCATTCTGCCACAGTAAAACTGCGGCGGCTGGTCGGGAAGTAATTAATATATGGTATTTAAACAATGTTTTCAGTAACATGTGTCATGGTGCTTAGGTACGCTGGGATGCCGTTAAAAGTTAATGGCACTGTAAAGCACTGCACTTCATTATTTTCCTTCTACAGAGATATGAGTAGAACATCACCACATGTCACCCATCATTACCTTGCCAATAGGGATGGGCTTGAACATCAGCTGTTCATTTGGTGGTAGACCAAACGAACATATGGGGCACTCGTGGCAAGTTTGCCCGCCGCGGAGCACCCCATAATGCACTGCGAGATCGCAGTGCATTGATGACTGCTGATTGGCCAAAGTATACATCTGACCTGCATGCTTTGGCTAATAACGCCCACACTATATCAGGCTGCTGCTTACACGGCGGCTGTATATAGTGAATGAATAGAGATCGACCCTTTTATGTATGAATGTGAGTTAGGGACCTTAGAATGAAAGCGCCTTGAGGGCAAGGACTGATGTGAATGTATAATATACAGTATGTGTAAAGCGCTGCATAAATCGACAGCGCTATACCTGTAATAAATAATAAAATAAATAAGAAAAATATGTTAGTGCCCAGTTGGAGTATAGTGGGAAAGTTTGTGTATGTTGATTATTGATTATTTAAACCTGCGCAGGAATGCCCTGTACAGGACTTGCTGTATATGTACATGATATTGTAAGTGCCTCTGCCTGTACTTTATTAACATATTTTCTTCTTACGCAAACTGACTTTTTAGTTCTATTCTACAAGGTATTTCCACATTACAGAGCAGCTTTGTGAGTAGGTGTCAGGGCTTCCCCTTAGTAGCCCTCTACAGCACGTTAGACCCTGTTCATTGACTGATAAATGTCAAGGGAAAACACGACATATAGGTCATTTCTTTCAAACTAGGTTTTATTAAGGAAGCACAGTTGGACAAATATTCCTTGACATAAGTAATTCAGCACAGTAGAGGTAGTAGCTTGCATACTATTCCAATGTAAAACTATTTATGGAAACCTCCATGAAAATAAAGCAGTGTTAAACACCAAAACAAAAATGTAATGTGCAATTTACCAATACCCTAAATGTATTACCTGCATTTGTTCTCTGTTTTTAGGCTTTTTGCCTTTATTTTCACCTGGTGATCCAGCCAGCAACACACTTCTTGTTTTAGGGTGTCTCCCACTCTGGATGGATGAGCAACAGAGAGACACTCTTGGACCAGCAGCATTGTCAATCTGGGGAAAGGGTAGTGATAGATGCACTAGATTCTAGTGTCTAAAAAATTTGGATAGACTTGACTAACAAAGTCTAACTTCAGATAACACTCTTTAAGCAGTTACAGCAACATTTTTTTTCCTTTTTGTTATTAAGGTTTTACAAAAGTGAATAAGATTTAAACATTGAAAGCACCCCTGTCAGTAGAAAATGGATACGAGGAAAGGTGGTGAGAATATAACATTTGTAAAAATAAAAAAATAAAAAGGAATAAAGGAAAAATGAAAGAAAATGAAAAGATTCTCTCTGTAGTAGTCCAGAAAGTCAAAAATGGAAGCTTTAAAATCTTAAAATAGAGAACAGTCTAAGAATTATGGATTGAGCAATGCCAGGGGCTCAGTGGAATTTAAGAGGAAGGACAACTCCGGTCAACACAAGGGTGGGTCAGGAAGTCTCAACACAAAGGTAATTTAAAAGGGCACAGAAGTGATTGTCATAGAGAGACACATGTACTGAGTGAATACAACAGTATAGGAATAGAAGGGTTGGGAGCCTGGTCCCCAGCCAGGTCTCGCCAAGGAAGCTAGGGGGCAAATGAACTATCTTGGTACAATACAATGAAGATAATTTCAGATATATGAACGATCAGATAAAATAATACAACAGTTTATTGATACATAACACATGACAAAGATGTCAATAATATTAAAAAATAGGTGACAGCCCATGTAAATCACCAAGATAATACTCCCCTGACGGGGAAGATCACAGTGGGATATTTGGTCACGGACTGCATTTCAGCATTTCAACTAGTTTCGCAGACACAAGTATAGGAGTTGGGCAGCTGTGCATGAGCGGGCCTTGCAGGAGCATAGACTAAGTGCTGTCAAGCTGTAGTGTACCAGATCAGCTGGGTATGGTGATTGTCCTCCTGAGTGTTCCAGACCTGGCTCCTTACTGGAGTAGTAGACCGGTCACCAGACAAGTGTTATAGCAGAATTAAAATCTGAGAAACCTAAAAGAGATACTTGAAAAGTATGAAATAAGTGTGGTCTATTGTAGTTCTGCATCCATTGTATCCAAATTCTAAAGCATGCCATAGATGGCACGATCTTCTTTCCTGCAACCACAGGTTTGCAGGAAAAAAAATAGCTTGATCCCCCCCATCAAAACTGACTGTCCCTTCCATGGAGCTATTGTGTTGGGGGGGTACGGGGAGCCGTCCCCGCCAGGAAAACACGGTGATCTTGCTAGCGGTTATAGCCACTGGCAATAATTGCATGCCGAAAATAAGACATGCTGGTTGTACCCTGAATCAACTTGGGTACGTTTTGCCTGCCCATAGATGGTTCCATGAACTGGCCGTAATTCGAACCTTTTATGGCCAGCTTTAGCCAGCCATTCTCAACAGGGTTCCTCCAGAGGTTGCCAGAGGTTCCTTGAGCTGTGGCTGATATTTCCTGCATATTCCTGGGACCAGTGCTACTTGGAAGAGCCAGACACCAATGATCTTTTTTAGCTGTCTGAAAGGGGGGCATTCTCACTACTGATGTAAAGGGGGCATTCTTCCCATTGACCACCAATGTAATGGGTATTTTTCCCCACAGATGCAAGATGGACTGGTTCTATCAGGTTTCCCCAAGACCCCGATGACTGGTGGAGACCTGCCATCACATGCCATGGATGAAGGTGCAGGGGAAGCATAGGAACTACTTGCAGGCACGTAGGAGGGAGCAGTTCTGCAGAGGCATCAGCCAGCTGCATAAGCCGATGCCTTTTCTAAAGTTCTGGCAGGAATGTCAGGCGGAGTGATACAGACAACACTCCGCCTCTTATTCCTGGTAGCCGTGGGATCCACAGCATGAAGCATCACTGCATGCAAGATCAGTGTCATTGGGCTTAAGAATACCGGACACAATAGCATCTTTATAGCATATAGATTGCTCTTGTGCCCATATAGATGCACAATATCAGTCATATGGGCATCTTTCCTGTGGGTTAGCTGCACTTTAGCAATAGACTTCTATTATATCCTGCTGATTTGATGCGCTTTCTGAAAACGCATCAAAACTCCTGAAGGCCTTTCTAGGTTATCTCGCTAGCAACAGGACCCTATGCCCGGTGACCTTTGATTTCTCCCATGTTGTTAAGGTAGATCTCCACCTCTCAAAGGTTGCCTGCCCCTGCACTAGACTTTCGTAGGTTCCCCTGGGGTAAAAAGGTTGAAAAAGGCTGCTCAAGGCTGTTATCACAAAGTTTTATAAATGCTTCAAGTGTATATATATCCCACCTGTGAGTTTCTTCAACTCCACCATGTGATAAATTGCAGGTAATTTACTGTTGTGTGTTAAGTACTTTTTGTTACTATTATTGCCAATATTAAAGTAGTACTGATAATAAACAGCACCTACCACTGCACTTGGGACCTTTTTCCTATGAAAGACATCATCGAAAGTGCTAGTGATTTGGCAGAAGCGGTGTTTACTGCCTTTCCAGAGGCTGGTCGTAGATCTGCACTTGCAATTTAATCTGTTACTCTAAAATTTATCCTGTAAAAAAGTTATCCTCAGACGTATTCAATTTTTTTTTTTTTTTACCTTTTTAAGTTCCATAATAAATACAGCAACATACTTTAAGAGAGGCCACAAAAGCTTGCAGGGTGTTTTGGAAATTAGTCTCTTCAAACTGGCAAATTTATAAAACCTTAGTGATAAATGATAGGACCTTTGTTTAAAGTGTTACTAAACCTCAAACCCTGCATTCACTATCTGGTCTCCCACAGTACACAGAACATGGAGATTACAATTATTTTAGTAAATAAACACCTATATACTGCTGATGAGTAAAAGTATTTAGCAGTCTTGTGACTTCTATTAGTTCCTTATGAAGCTTGTAGGAGGAGTTTTCATACTGCACTGAGCTGTCCTATGAGGCTGCAGGGCTCCCGACCCTCTGTCTGGATAGTGCCGATTGACCCTGTGCTGATCACATGCAAGAAAAAAAAACCTCTTTAGCAATACACACCAAACTGAGCATGTGTAGCCTGACTCCAAAGGCTCTGTCTTATCCAGACTTGTCCAGGGGACAGTGCAGGAAGGGGAGGATCTGTGCATACAAGATCAAGCAGCCTTTTTACACAATACAGAGGATTAGCCCCTTAGGTTCCCAGAGAGTACAACAAGCATGCTTTACTGCATATACCAGTGTTTCTCAATTCCAGTTCTCAAGGCACACCAACAGGTCATGTTTTCATTATTTTGCACAGGTGATTTGATCAATTTCACTGCCTTAGTAATTACCACAGCCATTTCATCTGAGGGAAATCCTGAAAACATGACCTGATTGTAATTGAGAAACACTGGCATATAGGGACGGATTTTACTGCTGTGGGTTTAGTAACACTTCCACTTAAAGACCAGGCCTCTTTTTCAGACTCGCTGTTTACAAGTTAAAAACACGTTTTTTTGCTAGAAAATTACTTAGAACCCCCAAACATTATACTTTTTTTTCTAACACCCTAGAGAATAAAATGGCAGTCATTGCAATACTTTTTGTCACACGGTATTTGCGCAGCGGTCTTACAAGCGCACTTTTTTTGGAAAGAAATCACTTTTTTGAATAAAAAAATAAGACAACATTAAAGTTAGCCCAATTTTTTTTATATTGTGAAAGATGTTACGCCGAGTAAATTGATACCCAACATGTCACATTTCAAAATTGCGCCCGCTCGTGGAATGGCATCAAACTATTACCCCTAAAAATCTCCATAGGCAACGTTTAAAAAATTCTACAGGTTGCATGTTTTGAGTTACATAGGAGGTCTAGGGCTAGAATTATTGCTCTCACTCTAACGATCGCGGGGATACTTGTGTGGTTTGACCACCGTTTTCATATGCGGGCGCTACTCATGTATGCTTTCGCTTCTGCGCGCGAGCTCGTCAGGACGGGGCGCTTTATTTTATTTATTTTTACACTGTTTTAAAAAAAATAAATTTTGGGTCACTTTTATTCTTATTACAAGGAATGTAAACATCCCTTGTAATGACAGGTCCTCTTAAATATGAGATCTGGGGTCAAAAAGTCCTCAGATCTCATATTTGGACTTAAATGCAATAAAAGAGAAAAAAAAAATTTTGTCATTTGAAAAAAATGACAACAAAAAAATGTGCCTTTAAGACGTATGGGCGGAAGTGACGTTTTGACGTTGCTTCCGCCCTGCTATGGTATGGAGACGGATGGGGGCCATCTTAGCCTCACTCGTATCCATACCCAGCCACGGATAGGACTGGATCGCCTCCGCCTCTGCTGACGGCTCCGGTAAGCAGCAGAGGGCACGGGAGAGCGGCGGGAGGGGGGGCCCCTCTCCCGCCGCCAATAACGGTAATCTCACAGCGAATCAGAGCGAATCAGAGTTAACGATAATGACCTGTTATTATCGTTAACCGAACCGCTGCCTGAAGAGATGGATACCTCGGTTGTGGCAGCAGCTGCTGCCATTACCGAGATATTCCTCGTCAAAGTCAGGACGTATATAGTCGTGCGGCGGTCGGTAAGTGGTTAAAGGATATCTAAAGGTTCGTTTTTTTTTTTTTTTTTTTTTAAAACAAACATGTCATACTTACCTCCTCTGAGCAGTTGGTTTTGCACAGAGTGGACCCGATTCTCCTCTTCTGGGGTCCCTCAGCGGCGCTCCTGGTTCCTCCTTTTCTCGAGTGCCCCATTGGAGAGCCAATAAAATAAACAGATATTCCCGCACTACCAAAGGAAATAAAAAAAGGAGGGCGAGACACTAGTTGCTGCAAGCACCGGAATGGTCATTCCATAAACCACGGTAGATAAAACAGATAAAATGGAAGAAAATCAATAGTTGGTACTGCGCTCTAAGTGATAACACAAACAATGTGCAAAAATAAAATGATGAGTGCTTCAATGAATACAATATAGGTGGTAGGAGAGATAAACAGTGTAACGTACCACATGCTTAAAGACAGTGGAAAACTCAGTAATTAAATTCATATAAGCATGATAAAATCCAAAAGGTGTAAAAATAAAAAACAAAATACCAAAAGAACAGTGCTAAAAAAATATATATTGAATAATAGTCCCAAAAAAATGTAGGTGTCCTTATTTGATAATAAAAAAAAAAACAGTGAACAAGTGTTGAGATCCCTCTGGTATTCTGTGCAACTACAGCAATGTAAACGGTGACTTTTCTTCCGTGCAAGTATAGCAAACTAAATGGTGAATTTTCTTCAGTGCAATTTTTTTTTTCCTCTCGGCCAATTGGGTCTTAAGAGCCACTTCATGATTGGCCGGGATAAGAAGCAGGAAGACAATAGTAAATATTAATTCTCTATTGTCACACATCTGGGTTGGCTCAGGGCACAGTGCTCTGCGCCCCGAGCCCACCCTTTTTTGAAGCCAATTAGAGCCCCAGGCTCTAATCCCCTGCTTCTAACAAACAAAAAAAAAACCCCATTGAAAACCATGCATCCAGTGCCCTGCATGTAGATTAGGGTCTGGACCAGGGCTTTTTTTCAGGGGGAACTTGGTGAAACTCAGTTCCACCACCTCTGGCTCAGACCCTTTGGTGCCTGCTCACCACAATCACTTGTAAACACACAAGTCTGGTTTCTGTGTTTACAAGTGACAGCTCTGCACTCTGTGTGTAACTCCCATGAACTCTGCACTCTGTATGTAATGCAATCCTGATATTTAATGCCCCTTTAAGACCCTTCTACTGTTTGTAAAATATGACCACACCCACTATTTGATGTGATTTGGAGGGTGTGTGTAGGGGAGGGGTTTTGAAGGGGGTCGTGGTTGAGTTCCAGCACCTATTGTTTCAGAAAAAAAGCCCTGGTCTGGACACATAGATTAGGGGGGTGGCCGCCACTGCTGTCCACCCTATATTTTCACCTGGTGATGATTTGAATAACACGTTACCCGTTCCATCATGTCTATGCTTTTTTCTACACTGTATCTGTGGAGGCAGCAACGGCTGTCACAAAGGCTGGACTTCGAACATGTCTGCCTTTGCTTATCTCTATTATGTAGTGGATTGATGGGACTAGAGGTCTACACATTAAACTTAAAGTTCTTGGCACCTTCTTTTCAGTTCACCGGAAATGACAAAGACACTGCATTTCTGGCAGGATCAACAGGTATTTTCTGCACTTGCTGAAAATGTTCTTAGCCTGAAAAAAAAAAAAGGGGTGCCATCACATCTAAGGATGGGTGAGCTGCAATATATTACATTTTTGGTTTATGTGTTTAGATGTGCTTTAACACAACACATTGTTAATACACAAAATACTGTGCACAACAGTAAGAAGACATCTTTGGAGAAAATACATTTGACGCATTACACAGGAAGTAACCATCTTTCTAGCTCCCTCCTCTACCATTTCTATTTTTTGGGCCCTCTATGCTGCTGGGCCCATAGTACTAATCTGTCATGTATTCAGTTCAGTTCAAATGTAAAATTCAAAATGCTAACTATAACATACAAGGCCATTCACAACATCGCCCCCATCTACATCACCAACCTCATCTGCAGATATCGCCCAAATCGCCCCCTCCGCTCCTCCCAGGACCTCCTGCTCTCTAGCTCCCTTGTTACCTCCTCCCATGCTCGCCTTCAGGACTTCTCCAGAGCCTCTCCCATCCTCTGGAATTCCCTACCCCAGTATATCCGATCAGCCCCTACCCTGTCCACCTTTAGGAGATCCCTGAAAACTCATTTATTCAGGGAAGCTTATCCCACACCCACATAACTGTCCCTGAGCCACCCTACATCAAATCATTCTTTGCAGCTATTACCTTTTGTACCACCACCCCCTCCCTTTAGAATGTAAGCTCTACGAGCAGGGCCCCCCTGTCCCTTCTGTATTGAACTGTACTGTAATTGTGTTGTCCCCCTTATACATTGTAAAGCGCTGCGTAAACTGTTGGCGCTATATAAATCTCGTATAATAATAATAATAATAAAAATGACAAAAAAAGCCCTGGTTTTCTAGGAATGGCATCCTAAATTTTTGCCCATAGCCAAGATTTCCTAAGCCTAGTGGCCTGATAAGGTTTGCAAACTGGCACCATGTTCAACTCTAGTTATTGAAAATGACTGGCTTAGTAAAAGTCAAGATATTACACAGGCCTAGAAATAATTCCTAAACATAAAAGCCCTAAAATGATCAAATTGCGTTTCCAAGCCTGCTACTGTTACACTTTTGATCCTATGTTTCTAGCACTGACGTCTAGATATGGATTCAGGAGGTAATACTGCAAAAAAGAAAACAAAGTCCATTTAAAGTTAATGTGCCACAGCTTTCTTATCATTGCACTTACTTATATTTAACAGTAGTTTTAATTGTAAAAGAGTGCAAAGCCATTTGATTATGTGCCAAGCTACAAGGGCTAGGTAAACATAAATGCTGGAATGGTGCCAGGTGTTGCGGTGGGAATGGGTGGTTGATAACGTCAGAGGATCACTTACATCTGACAGCCAGTTTTACACGTTTTGCTAGTCTTTTGCCAAGTACATGAGTTTTGCAAAATGCAATCCATTCTCTGCGCTGGTTAATAAATTCAAGCTTTCTGTTCTTGAAGTAAATCCAAACCTCAGCTCAGCCATCCTGGCTGAGTTCTGTCCTTGCCAAAACTCATTTAAAAAAGGGTCTACCTTCAGACGGAAAGTGGAAAACCTATCCACATGCCTCTCTCTCTATTGACTGGCAGTTGTCTGCACACTTAGAAGTCCTGCCAAGCAACTCAATGGCTATATCCACCCGGAGCTCTTTGGCCTCCTTTGATGCAACCTTGAAAAGCCATGCCTGTCTTTGGACGTTTGGGGCCAAGTCGCACTTAGGAAAATGCCTAAAGGAAAATTATAATGTATTTTTCTTCTCCAATAGTCTTTAATGAAGTTTTTTTTAGAAAAGTGTACAGAGAACTTAGAAAAATACATGGCAGAATCAATGCGGTGGTCCCCCACAATCAATATATACATACAAGAGAAAATGGAACAGTATGCATTCACATCATATGTTCACAGGTACAGTGGGTGTAGAAAAGAATCACATTTTGTTGCTTTGCAGCCTGAAATGAAGACAGCTTGTTTTATCCAGCTGTATTTACTCAGTGCAACTTATAACATCCAAGTGAAAGATATAAAACCAACATGTCATAAAAAAAATAATAATAATTCAAAAACAGATTAAATGAGTTGGAAATAGGATCACCACCCCCCTTGTGTCAGTATTTTGTTGAACCACTTTTTGCTTTAATTACAGCCTTTAGTCTGCTGGGATATGTCTCTACTAACTTTGCACATCTAGACTTTGCAATATTTGCCCACTCTTCTTTGCAGAACTGCTCAAGTTCAGTTAAATTTGATGGTAACCGTTTGTGGACTGCAGTCTTCAAGTCATTCCACAGATTTTCAATGGGGTTTAAGGCTGGGCTCTGATTAGGCCATGCAAGGACATTCACCCTTTTCTCCTTCAACCACTGTAAACCATCTTCCCATTGACAACTTTCTGGCAGAGGGGAGAAGATTTTCCTCAAGAATTTGATGGTATTTTGCCTCATCCATTTTTCCATCTATCCTGACAAGTGCTCCAGTCCCTGTTGCAGAGAAATGCCCCCATAACAGGATATTACCACCCCATGCTTTACTGTAGGAATAGTGTTATTTGCATGGTGAGCTGTATTGGATTCCCGCCGGACCTATCATTTGGTGTTGAGGCCAAATAATTCAATCTTAGTCTTATCTGGCCATAACACCCTTATCCATGTGGCCTCAGAATCTTCACGGTGCGTTTTGGCAAAGCTCAGTCGTGACTGCATGTGGCCTTTCTTGAGGAGTGGAGTTTTTCTTGCAACCCTCCCATATAAGCCACATTTGTGGAGAATGATATTGTTGTCACATGCGCACAATGACCACTCTTTGTCATAAATTCTTAATAATAGACTTCACTGTGCTTTTAGGCATTGATAAAGCCTTTGGATTTTTCTCCTGACTTGTGCCTGTCCACAACTTTATCCCGGGGATCTTTTGACAGTGCCTTGCCACCCATAGTTGATAGTTTGTTTCAGTTGCACTACCAGAGACTGAAATGCTCCAGGAAAGCTCCTTTCATGCTGAGATAATCAAAATTACCACAGCTGATCACAGCTGAAAGTCAAATGGCTTTTTATGCCATTGAGAAGGTGATTAGTTACACCTGATTGAGTTTTAAAGTGACCTGAAGTAATTTTAATGGGGGGGTGATCCCTTTTCCAACTCAGTGATTCTGTTTTTTTTTTTTATGACATGTCGGTGTTATATCTTTCACTTGGAAGTTATAAGTTGCACTGAGCAAATACAGCTGGATACAACAAAAACTGTGTCTTAATTACAGGTCGCAGAGCAACAAAATGTGATTGTTTTAAAGGGGGGGTGATTCTTTTCTATACCCACTGCACATAACAGTAATACACATGATTTAGGCAAGTATAATTTTTTTTAAAAAAGTGCATTGGAGAATAGTAAGGTTACAGACTTGTCTGCGATGTTTAGCAGGGGTCCCAGGCTCACAAGATTGACTCACAAGATATACTGGCTAAAAAGTATTTCAAATCTTTGGTAGATAAGAAAATTCAAATATACAGCATGTAATCCAATTGTATATTTAGCTGTCTACTTGAGTTTAGCTGTAAGTCACACTCATTATGTGATCACCAAGCGAAATGGGCTATGCCTCCATAACCTAAGATGATTTAGAAATTTTATGGACATTATTTTATATTGCAGTCTTTCTGCGGGTTTCTAAAGCTCCAGACATGCACGCCATCAGTGCTCTTAACATCCCTGTGAAGAATTGATGATATATTCCTTCGTTACTGCAGCACGTCACAATACATATTTGGTGGCCAACAGTCTACTTACTTGCCATTTCTGAGCCATTTTTTTGCTGTTATTTAAAGTGGACCTGTCATCCACGCATTCAAGAATTGGCAGCATACCAATTGTGGTTTATTGCAGCAAAAGAACTGGAAAAGAAGAAGGGCTTGCAAAGGCTGTTGAAAAGAATAGCAAAATTCTGTATATCAAATAACAAGTAGGGCTGTATTTTCTAGAAGGCATTCTTGGACCAGTGTCAAGGGCAGCAGGATTACAGGTGCAGCCGAATGTATAAATTGTGATGTATTTTCCATATTTTTGTCCCACCTGTGAGCATTTTCAACTAAATTTAGCATGCAAAAGGTAGGTGGAAGGAAGTGTAGATGGGAGGACTCAGAAGGCTCTATATAGTTTGGGAAACTTGAAACTGCCTCTCATTTCTCGTTTAATGGTCTGTACAGAAGGAAAGTAATTCTGCTTATAAACATGACTTCATGCTATCTCCAAAATGAATGGGAACAATCCAAAAGTCCAAAATGGATTATACACTATATTACCAAAAGTATTGGGATGCCTGCTTTTGCAGGTACATGAACTTTAATGGCATTCCAGTCTTAGTCTGTAGGGTTCAATACTGAGTTGGCCCACCCTTTGCAGCTATAAAAGCTTCAACTCTTCTGGGAAGGCTGTCCACAAGGTTTAGGAGTGTGCCTCCACCTCAAACTCGCTCATCTGTCTTTTTGGAACTTGCTTTGTGCACTGGTGTGCAGTCATGTTGGAACAGGAAGGGGCTGTCCCCAAACTGTTCCCACAAAGTTGAGAGCATGAAATTGTCCAAAATGTCTTGGTATGCTGACACCTTAAGAGTTTCCTTCACTGAAAATAAGGGGCCAGGCCCTACCCCTGAGAAACAACCCCACACCATAATTCCCCCCCACCACCACCACCAAATGATTTGGAGGGGTGGCCCAATACTTTTGGCAATATAGTGTGGATGAGCGAGTTTGGAGGAACTTGACTGGCCTGCACAAAGTTCTGACCTCAACCCGATAGAATACCTTTGGAATGAATTAGAGCGGAGACCGCGAGCCAGGCCTTCTCGTTCAACATGCCTGAGCTCACAAATGCGCTTCTGGAAGAATGGTCAAACATTCCCATAGACACACTCCTAAACCTTGTGGACAGCCTTCCCAGAAGAGTTGAAGCTGTTATAGGTGCAAAGGGTGGGCCAACTCAATATTGAACCCTACGGACTAAGACAGGGATGCCATTTAAGTTCATGTACGTGTAAAGGCAGGCGTCCCATTACTTTTGGTAATATGGTGTATATAAAGTGCACTGCGAACTTAATGATTTGATAAGTGTTGAAGATCAAATATATGTGACCAATCCAAAAGTCCAAAATAAATTGCAAGTAGAAGCAATAAAAAAAAAAATTAAAAAAAAAAAGTTCATTCCCCAAATATTAATGAAATGTGCAGGTTCCTGGGTTCATCCACAGCAACGTGAATGATGGTGTAGGAAACACTCCAAACAATCTCATGCCCTCTACCACAAATGAGCCTCTTACTGAATGCTGTGGATCTCCAGTGACAGAGATCAATCAAGCATGTGCCATAACAGGCGCCTCTAGATACCCCATGGTGGTCCTCATCCAACAATCAAGCTGAGCAGCTCCAAGTTGACAAACCCAGCTAGGCCATTTGTATCAACCACATTGGAGGAAAAAAACAGAGGCCGCATATAGTGTGAAAATAGGCATATATTTATAAAAAAAGGTACTCACATAATAGAAACAAATCGTATACGCAGAAACACAGATGCCTCGCCTTGTTTTGCATCAGAGCGCATTGTCATTTTTTTGATTGCTTTCACTTGCCATTTATATTGGACTTTTGGATTGGTCACATATATTTGATTTTCAGCACTTGTCAAATCATTCATTTGGCATTGCACATTATATATAATCCATTTTGTACTTTTGCATTGTTCCCATTTATTTGCTTTTTAGCACTTATTTAATTATTTATTCGGTAGCACACCTGTTCTATGTGTATAAGTTCAAGAGAACCTATATTTTTGGCTACGCAAGGCTACATTCTCTTTTACAAGCCTTGCTCGCCATTGGACAATGTGGTTGATTTGGGCTGAGTGCTAAAAAGAACATTATTATTTTCCTAGGTACATTGACCTTTGCTATATATATAAGATTATCAGTAGAGAACAAAGCAGCCCTGAGTAACACAGTCATTCCCATTAAAGGTAAGGACGTTTTTATTTCAGAGCAACGGTTACTGTTTTGTAACTCATTATTGGCATTTATATTTCCTCTGAAGAAATCTTTTGCCACAAAATACTTACTTGGCCACAGCACCTCGGATTAAACTCACATGTCTGATTCCAGCATATAAAAACTTTACTGTAGAAATGAAATAGGAATGAAAGGGCTGGCGTGTGGCATGCTGCCAGATGACGCCTAATAAAATGCGCTCAATTACACATCAAATTAAAACACACAATGCACAGGTTTTATGTATAAATTAGTAATGAGAAATATTGGGATGTGAAATTGCATTCTATTAGCAAAGTGTTTTCAAGCTGTAAGAAGCTTATTGATATGATATACTGTCATTGTTCTACAAAAAGACTGTTCACAAATGTAACTCCTTGATTTATAGGTTTATCATTACAGTACATCAAAAACATTCGTGTCTAAAGCCCAATTCCAGCTTGGGCCAAAAAAAGTAATGATAAATTATGACAGCAGAAGTTTACCCTTACTAGTGGATTGGGAGCACAGACCTGTTATAATTTATCATTTCTTTTTTTTCTTGGGGCAAAGTGGCACCAAGCAATACCCTTAGTCTCCAAAAATAATTCATACACATCCACTACCTAATGGCCCTGTGGTCTATTTTTCATTAAATCAGTTGTTAAATCAGTTGTTACTGTGTTTTTATTCGAAACCTCTTCTTCTCTCCTTCACTTCCTGTTGTCTGGAAGGAACAATGCTTGTTAGTTGAGGTCATGTGCACTGCTCTATGGGCACTACAAATCTTATAGTCCCTAGTCCTAGTCATCTGGGAAACAAGCAAGAGGGGTGGCTACATTCCTACATACAGTGGGACCATGGAGAACAAACATAGCCACCCTCTAGCAGGAAGTCACATCACAGCAGAAAATTAAAAAATAAATTTGGAGGAGGCTGAGAGCAATAAAAGGGACTTTTTTGAATTAAGAATACATACTTACATAGAATGTTTTTTTTAAGCCAGTTTTGTGTCACTTTAACCCTTTCGTACCTAAGGGTAAAACAAATTTTAATGCCTAAGCACAATTTTGCAACTTTGGCATGTGTTAGTAAAACTGTACATTACATCACAACTACTTTGTGCATCCAGGTGGATTGTACCTTGTTTTTTTAAGGACAATTTGGACTTTCGTTTGGTGGTAAATGGTAATAGATATCTACAGATTTAAAAAAAAAAAATTATCAAAGGAAAACTGACCCAAAATAGTAAAAAAAAATAAAAAATCATTTTTTAAAATGTAGCTGTATAATTCTTGCTACTACCATAACCTTCCACCAAAGAACACCCTAAAATAAATTCTCCTGCTCCTGATGATCGCAGTGATACCAGATACAGTATGTGTATTTTAGTTGTTGTCAGAATCGATAGTGCGCATTTTGCTTTTCTTTTTTTTTATCCTACCTAAAACACACTGGCACTAACTGACACTGATCTAATTTAACGAAAAAAAAAAAATCCTACCAAAAAGAAAAAAAAAGGACCCTGACCTTTGACATCAAACTTTGACCTTGACCTTTTGACCCTGGCACTGACCTAAATCTAATCTTAATCTAGGTTTTTTTTATTTATTTATTTATTTATTTTTACTGTTTTTTTTCTCTCTGCAAGGAAAGAGAAAACACAGGGGCAGGGTTCACAGTGACTGATCACTATAATAGCCAACCAGAGGCTATCAAAGTGATCAGGTGACCTGAAATTGGGAGTTCCGGGTCCCGATTGTTAATATGCGCTCCCAGCACAAAGACAGCTCCCAGCACAAAGACAGATAGGCAAATATGCAGCCCCACGGAAAAAAGCCCAGTCCACTGGGGCCGCATATTTGTGTATGCTGGGCACCAAGGGGTTAAAGAGAATATTTTTTTTAAACCAGAGTTTAGTGTCACTTTACCTAGAAAGTGTCTGGTTCGATAATACTGTGGCTACCTTTTACCTTTAAATTTATTAAACGTTAAGTAATACAAGCTCTGTAATAATACTACAAACGTTAAATCATATAAGCTCTGTAATAATACTGCAGTATTTTATATATTTTATTTTAAACAAAACGATAAGTAAAAGATCACTCAGAAGTGGCTAAAAATATATATATAAAAAAACAGCCCCAGCTATACTCATCTGTTCCCTGGCTTTTCTTCCCAGTTCAATGACACACATGGGTCATTTACTATAGCGCCGTGTGCTAATTTGCGCTCAAATTACCGCGATCACGGTAATTAGCTCCCAAACGGAATTCACACTAGCGCTGGGGCAAAAATACTTCCTAAACCGAATTTACTATAGCTCACAGACAACAGATAACGCCCAAACCCTTACTCTTGGTAGAACCTGGAGTAATGCAAATAATGTTTAGAGCATGATATAATTGCCTAAATGGTACTGAAATATGTGGTATATTGTTTAAAGATAATCTGCTTTTAAACTGTGTTAAAAAATGTTATATACGCTGAAATATCTTTAAAAGTCTGAGAAGAGATCATTTCCTGTCTGTTTACAACTAGGAGCCAGCTCAACTGAGCATGCTCAGACATGCAAACTACTCTCATTTTAACTTCCATGCCTTTTTTTACCAAGAGTTTTAGTAAATACCAAAAGGATCGCTGGGTTAAAAGGCGTTTTTTGAGAGTGAAAATTAGAGTTATGTAGCCCAATGCAAGTTTCAGCCATTGATTCTAATAGTACAATTGTAACTTCCCCAAATACTGTAAATACTTTTCATGTTGAGATGAAATGTATCCTTCAAAGAAATTGTCTTGCAACAATGTTGCTTCTTCTTTATCTATTTTGATTTTAAGAATGCTAGAATGTGGAATGTTTTAATGTTTTGGTAAAATATATTTTTCTCTGTCTCTCTCACTTGTTGCTGTCCATCTCACAAAAATCTTTACCCAAACTCACACAGGTGTCTTTACAAACCACAAACAATACCATTGCTGATGCAAATTTAAAATGAGTCACAATTTTGTGATTTTTTTTTATTATTTCCAAATGATCATAATTTGAGCCCAAAAAATTTTATATGTGTACCAACATCAAAAATCAAAATGTCATTCCCAAAAATCAGAGGGTAACATCATTATTCTACACTTACACACCAAGAACCACCAGGTTAGCATTTCTGCCTAGCAGCACTGAGGTTCTTGGTTCAAATCCCAAACATGCAACTTCATGTAGAGAAGTTGTCTGTTCTCCCTATGTTGTTAAACATAACCACAGACTCAGGTCCTTACATAAATTATGTCTAAATGTAGTATTTATGTGTAGGAGGGTTTCACCACCATTGCAAATCATGCAATATATTTTCCATAGTCAAGGATTCTAATCAGCCTTAACATTTCCCCACCAGCACTAATTGCAGCCTCTTACCAAACCAAAACCCACAAAATGACAGTTGTTTATCTCTCAGCATGCTGACAGTAATCAGCCATAACCTGCCTTCAAAACAGATGGCATGTGCCAGAAACAGATGGCATGTGCCAGTGTCTCTTTGGCCTTCCACAGTACATCTGCATTGATTAACTTCTTGCACCCCTGGGATTTAGGACAGTTTGACACCATAGAGATGCAGCCTACAAACGTGGCAGCACAGTGGCTAACAAGTTAACACTTCTGCCTAGCAGCACTGAGGTTCTTGGTTCGAATCTCAATCCTACTCCCTGACTGGAGGTTTCTATGTTCTTCCTCTGTTGTGCTGTAAAAGTTTCTTTTTCACCAGTGATGACATTTTTTGATGGGTTTCACATAATGGAACCCCAAGAAATCACATTATAAATCAAGCGTCCAACAAGTGTTTTGGCCCAGATATGGATGTATAAGTCTGGTGTGATCCTGAACACATATTTATATGTTGTATGCTTATGATGAATGACAAATGCGCTTTGTCACCAATTTGTGTGAAGCAGCCCTCACAAAGTTGTCATTTCCTGTTTTGGACCCTCCACATGCCCAACAACGTACAAGTTTGATTTGGAGATTTTTGGGATCACTGATCATGGCCAGAGCCTTGGACATTTGTTATTTTGAGGTTTGCCCTGCACAGAGATCTATGCTGATGCATTTTTTCATTTGTAAAAAGTGTGTATTCCTGATGAACAGGTGTGAGCACTTGAGGCCTACCTCAAGAGACAGAAACAGTTATACTGGTGGGTGTGTCCTTTACTGGGTTTGTCTGGGTGGGTGTGTTAGCAATCCTAGCTAGGTTATATAAAGGCCTGCATTTGTGGCGGGTGTTTGGCCTAAGAACAGGCCTAAATCTTTTTTGTAGTGTGTACATTGGGTTACAAATAGATATGTTTTTGTGTTTTTTTTTTGGGGGGGGGGGAATTGTGCATAATTCCTGACCCACACCCCACTAAGGCTGTAGTTTGATGATTGCTTCTAAACAGTGTTGCCAACCCCACCCCACCCCCACCCCTAGCGAAATTTACTGGCAGGATGCCAAAATTTACAAACGGCACCAATTTTGTACTGGCAAAAATTATGAAATTTACTGACAGAACCACATTTTTTTTTATTGGCACTGCAAAAAAGTACCTAAAATAACCGTTTTGAGTGCCAAACAGTGCAAAGATCAGTATTTAAACTATAAACATACAACTAGTGCTATTTGCAATGTGTTTAAATTAAACAAAAGTAAAAAAACACATTTCTTCATTGACGTGAAGGTTAGGTTACTATAACCCAGCCAGCACAGAGTTCCCCCTTACATCAGAGTCTTTAGGATTCCCCCTTACAGTGAAAGGGAACTCTTATGTAAAGGGGAACGCTACAGATCATGATCTAATGGGGAACTCTGATGTAGAGGGGGCTCTGTTGACCAGAGACCAACTTATATCAGAGTCCACTGCTTTCTCTTTACATCAGAGTTCCACCTTACATCAGGTTTCGCAGACTGAGTTCCTCCTTGCTCTGTAAGGGGGAATCCTGCAGACTCTAATGTAAAGGGGAACACCAGGAACTCTGATGTGGGGGGCACTCTGGTGGCGCTCCTACTCTTGACTCCTCTCCAGACTCCCCCTCAGAGACACGATACAGGAGATGGTTAGAGGCTGTAGACATGATACAGGAGATGTATAGAGGCTGGTGGACATGATACAGGAGATGGTCAGAGGCTGGCGTACATGATACAGGAGATGGACAGAGGCTGGCGGACACAATACAGGAGATGATCAGAGGTTGTGGACATGGTACAGGAGATGGTCAGAGACTACAGACATGACACAGGAGATGGCCAGAGGCTGGCGGACATGATACAAGAGATGGACAGAGGCTGGCGGTCACAATACAGGAGATGATCAGAGGTTGTGGACATGGTACAGGAGATGATCAGAGACTGCAGACATAGTACAAGAGATGGTCAGAGACTGCAGACATACTACAGGAGATGATCAGAGGCTGGTGGACATGATGGTTTCCTCCTCTGTTCCACTTCATATTAAATTTACCACCATACTTCTCTACATCAGTGTGCTTCCTTCTGTGTCCTTTTCACTGTGCTGCTGCAGTTCACCATCCATGCAGTCCACCTCCACTGTCAGTGTGCCCTGGGAAGGGATTGTTGGCAGTGGCCTGCCTGACTGACCGTCTCTGAGAGTGAATTAGTCACTCTTATATACTCCCCCTGGCCTCTTCTCTCTGAGACTGACTGAGTCACTCTGTCTATCTCCCCCCCCACTCGAGTGAGCACAGCACACTGAGCAGCAGAGCACCACTGTCCCTCCCGACCTCTTCTACCGCAATCTGCACAGTCAGCCACTCACTGTACGACAAAGACCAGGGAACTCTGTCTGTACTGGCTGGTGGCTGGGCAGGTTACAGGCTCACTAAAGCTGGCACTGCCGGCAGTGGTCCAACTCCGCTGCACTCTGCTTCAAGCCTGCGCTGCGGTCTGCACTGTCCACTCCACGAGTCACTCTGCTCCGTCCATCCACCCTCAGCTCCTGATTTTTTTTTAAAGTCTGGCGGGTGGTGTAAGTGATGTGGCTGACATCATCATCGGCAGACAGAGGCAGCACCCGTGCAGGATCAGATCTTCTCTGCGATTTCTGCAAACTGCGAATGCGCAGTTCTGACCTGACGCTCACCACCATTTTTTACTGGTACTGATTACCTGTTACGGACATTTACGGGCAGGTGAAAAGTGCCCTGTTTTTACAGGCTGCCCATAAATCTTCGGGCGGTTGGCAACACTGCTTCTAAATCTCACATGTTAGCGTTAGAACTGCTATGTAATGGTTCAGATGAAAAGGAAGGTTCCATGCTAATTCATTTCTGCTGTGTATGTCAATGTAGTTTGGGCGCTGCCTTTTTGGCTTTTGTATTAATTTTGCCTGTTTTTGATTATGATAATCCTGCCATTTAACTTTTTAGGGGTTTTGGGTGAGGACTTCTGATCACCACAAAGGACTTCTGATCACCACAAAGGTTTGCCATCCTTGTTATTAGCTTGATTTGTATCCCCGCTTTTCTAATGTGATTTTTTTAATGTGTCTTTTTTTTATTGTCCTACTCTTGTAGATTGAAAGCTTTTTTGAGCAGGGCCCTTCTAACTATATTGTCAAATTCTGGAGCATCATTTCCCATGCCTTTTATATTTTTTTTGGCCCAAGTACATTAATGTAACAAATGTTTGTACTAATGTTGAAATAAAAAGTTGATTGTTTTTTGCTTTATGTTGGACTTTTGCAGACTCAAGATATATATTTTATAAGTGCAAACTATTTAAACTCCTTCAAATCTATATTAAATCTCGTTGCATAAAAAAAGTATTTGGTTGTGCACACATGCTTGTCCTTGATTATAAAGTGTAATGGGGGGAAATTAATAATTATTTTGTAGACTAGGTAAGCCATGAAATATGTCAACTAAATGCACCAAATTAAGAAAAAAATACCACAAAAACAAAATTTTAAACAAAATTTGGCTTGGGGTGCCCCCCTAAAATGACACCAGGCCCTTCGGGTCTGGTATGGATTTTAAGGGGAACTCAATGCCAAATTTTGAAAAAAAATTGGCGTGGGGCACCCCCAAAATCCATACCAGGCCCTTCGGGTCTGGCATAAATTTTAAGGGGAACTCCACACCAAAAAAAGAAATTGGCGTAAGGTCCCCACCCCAAAATCCACACCAGACCCTTATCTGAGCATGCAGCCTGGAGGTCAGAATAGGGGGGACGAGCGAGCGCCAGATGGGGACAAGGGCCTCTTCTCAACAACCCCCCAGATCCCGCCCCCCCATATCGCTTACATCGTACCCCTACCCATTCACCCCAGCAGTGAAATGTAAAACAAAAACAAGAGCCGGTTTTTGACAAGTCCTTTATTGTAAAATAGCTCTGAGCTGTCTTCTCCCCAGGCCATCTCTTCCGCCACCATCTTCTGCTGCTATCTCTCTGGGTGCCGTCTCTCCCGCGGCCATCTTCTCCTGCCGCTGTCTTTCCCGGTGCCATCTCTCCCGCCGCCATCATCTTCTGCCACTGCCTTCTCCCTCTGCTGTGTTCTTTCTCGCCCCCCGGTTACTCACTAAAAACAACAACAAAAAAACGCAAGGAGTGGGCTCTCCGGGTGACGTAATCGGATGGCCACAGCCCCATGGCTAGATAAGAGATGCCAGACAGCAGGCAACTACACAACGGAGGAAGACAGTCACAGAAGGAGCGCGGCTTTTTAAAAAATTTTTATTTAGCGGTTAACCGGTGGCAAGGAAGAATACAGCAGCAGGAGAAGGCAGTGGTGGGAGAGACGGCACCGGGAGAGACAGCGGCAGGGGAAGACAGCTCAGAGAGAAGACAGCTCAGAGCTATTTTACAATAAAGCACTTGTCAAAAACCTGCTCTTGTTTTCTTTTTATATTTCACTGCTTTTTTGGGTGAATGGGCAGGGGTATGATGTATCCGATACCCATTCACATAGGGGGTGGGATCTGGGGGCCACCTTGTTAAAGGGGGCTTCCAGATTCCGATAAGCCCCCCGCCCGCAGACCCTGACAATCACAGCCCAGGGTTGTTGGGAAGAGGCCCTTGTCCCCATCAACATGGGGACAAGGTGCTTTGCTTTTTTCACGTTTTTTTTGCTAGCAATTTTTTTGTTGTTTACATTTAGATGTCAGAAGGGAAGCCCGCTGACAGCTGATGACTCATCGGTTGTTAAGGACGTGGCGGCCGGCTTCCCAGCCCTTTGCTTAGCAACCAGCTGTATACTGTCAAAATAAAAACCGCAATGCTTACATTATAATCAGCAGCATATGCTGACAATAAGTGAATACCTAATACCCAATCCCACATGAGCATGGTTGTTACCGTAATAATAATGCCTCAAATGCAAAACATTATTGTAAAGAATTAAACATCAGTACATGTATTTCCTATGTATGATTGTGGTCAGCTCAGTAGCGTAGTGGTGTGCCCTGCTACCTGCAAAGGTTCAAGCCATGGGTTCGAATCCCACCAATGGCATCACATATTGAAAACTTGCATTGTACTCATCAGCATATTTCAAAAATCACACACTAGTTAACGTGTGGGGTCTTAGTTTACTTTTTTGGGTTTAATTCGCTTGTGCACTGGAAAAATCAACACAGCTACCTTAGGTGTGGTAAGTTGGCTGGTATTTGAACTCATAACCTGAGTGCTTTGCAGACATCAGTGCACACCACCAAGCTTCTGTGCTAAGTACACTGAGACCTGCATAATAGTATAGTATAGTGTAGTGGTTACAATTGCCGGCACCCAGCTATTAAAAAATCCAGACCAAAAACAGAGTGCAGACCCCCCCCAGTTCATACCAGGCCCTTCGTGTCTGGTCTGGATTTTAAGGGAAACCCCAAAATTTTTTAAACAAATAGCGTGGGGTCCCCCCAAAATCCAGACCATGCTGGTCAGGAAAGGAAGGGAACAAGCGAACGCCCCCCAAACCATACCAGGACGTATGCCCTCAACATGGGGGTAGGGGTGCTATGAGGCAGGGGAGCTCTGCCCTCCCGCCCCAAAGCACCTTGTCCCCATGTTGGTGAGGACAAGGGCCTCTTCCCGACAACCCTGGCCGGTGGTTGTCGAGGTCTGCGGGCAGGGGCTTATCAGAATCTGGAAGCCCCCTTTAACAAGGGTGCCCCCAGATACCACCCCCCCCTATGTGAATGAGTATGGGGTACATTGTACCCCTACCCATTCACCAAAAAAGTAGTGTAGTGTGACAAAAGACAATAGCCAGTTTTTGACAAGTCCTTTATTAAAAATGTCTTCTTTCCCTGCTTCTTCCTCAGGTCTTCTCCTTCCCCCACTTACTCCTCCCGTCTTCTCTTCCTTTCTTCAGCTTATTCTTCCCCCCGCTTCTTCCTCTGGTCTTCTCCTTCCCCTGCTTCTTCCTCTGGTCTTCTTCTTCTTCCTCCACAGCCGCTGCCGCCACTAACCCGCTGAAGGTACAAAAACGACCCTCCTCCCACGCTGCGGCCCGCCGATCTGTCCACTTCAATGGCGCACATTTCATATATAACTATGGGGCGTGGCCACTGGATGGCATCACCTGGAGACCCCGGCGGTGAAGTCACAAGGGGCGGGTTCCCTGAATTACGTCATCCGCCCCTTCGCAGTATTGGAATAGGTTCTTTTTTAAAATTTTCAGCAGGTCGGCAGTGGAGGAAGAAGACCTGAGGATGAAGCGGGGGAAAAAGCCGGTGGAAGACCAGAGGAAGTGGGAGAAGACCAGAGGAAGAAGGAGAAGACCGGAGTAAGAAAAAGACCGAATGAAGAAGACATTTTTAATAAACGACTTGTCAAAAACTGGCTATGGTCTTTTGTCACATTACAATACTTTTTTTGGTGAATGGGTACGGGTACAATGTACCCCATACTCATTCACATAGGGGGTAAGACCCCGACAACCACCATAAGACCCCCCCGCCCGCAGACCCCGACAACCACCGGCCAGGCAATACATTACAGTCGCAAGCAAATTTAAATGACATTTTATTCCTTAGAAATGTCGTCATTGCTGCGGCATGTTCTAAACATCGCACATATGTACCACTTTACAGGCAGACTAAGGGGACCACCCAGGCACGATATTTAAAGGAATATTTCATTTCTATTGTTTCACTTTAAGCATTATTAAAATCACTGCTCCTTTAAAAATGATAGGTTTAAAAACGTTTTTTTTGTATTGATACATGTCCCCCAGGGCAGTACCCAGGTCCCCATACACTTTATATGGCCAATTAATTGCATAAAAGCCTTCAATGAGGACTTTGGATTTTGCAGGTTCAAGCCCCATTGACTTGATGTGACAGGCTTGTTCGCCGGCAATAGCGTGCTTTCCATTTACATATCCGGCCAGTTGACGTGTTTATCTGACTTTAATTGGGCGCTATTAAATGTAGAGCGCCCATAATTGCCGGGAATCTTAGTAAATGACCCCCCACAGTATAATTCAATAATTCAACACACTTCCTGTGAGACCAGGGTGTCAAGGCTCCACCCCCTGACCTTGACTCACAGTAGAATGCTCATTACATTGCATCACTCTCTGCAGCACTTAGGATCCATCCCACCACCAGAGGAAGAAGGGGGGAAGAGGATCTATAATGTCATCAACCTAATAAGTATATACTGTACATTTCTTTTTGTCATAGGTGCAGGAGTATTTCACTAGGGAGTGGGGACAAACAGTGAGGGAGAAGACATGAGCCCGGAGTTGGGCTTTAAAAAATATTAGTCTGTCTCAAAAGATTATCCCTAAGGCATCTATTTTTGAAATTGTAGTTTTTACTAAATTAAAAGAGAGGTATGGGTTTGGGAGTTTTTCCATATTCATAATTACCTAGGTGGATGCAGCATCAGTCCAATGCTGCATCTGTCTCCCGGCACCTCTGCACTGAGAATGGAGCAATCAAACACTGCCGATCACTCGGTCCTGACAGCTCCCTGAGCAGAGAGCTGCAGACTGTCACTCACAGCTTTCTTCTCTGCCTCCTCCTCACTCATTGGAGTGCTGGGCTGTGGAGGGGCAGGGAGCAGCCAGCTCAGTCTCTTAGCGGCTCGCTGAGAGGCTGAGCCGAGTGTCGGTCCAGGGAGCTGGCAGATCCCGACTTCCATTGTTGCGATGATGCAGTGCCTGGACTGAAATCCGTGAAGTCAGCAGACAGCGGACTTCAGCCCACTCTCTGCTGAAAACAGGTCACAGGAGTGCAAAACAAATTGCACTCCTGTGATTCATAGGAGAAGCCCAGCCAAACTAGCGTAGGCTGGACTTCCCCTTTAATAAAGATAATAAGTACAAAATCATTACACTTTTTTTTTACTCTTCACTATTCACCAAAAAATGTTATATCAGTTCTGACAGGAAGTGGTTTCAAAGCAGCTACAGTATATCAGCAGCACTGAGATGCAACAAAGGATAAAAAAGATTTTAAAAAGTTCTTAAAAAAGGCAATTATTTATAATTCTCGGCATTTAAGAAAATGAAATGTCATCCAGTTAGGACTTACATCATTTTTAAGCAATGCACCCTCCTCATTTCTTGCCCTAACTTGTGATTGGACAATAAAGGAGAAGCAACAGATTGATTTCTTAACCTTGTCCCTTTGAAAACGCTCAGATTTGTTCAATAGGCTGCTTAGTTAGAATTTGTATTTTTTCCCCTTAATTACACAGTTTTTTGTTGGGGGAAGGGGGTAAAAGGTGTATTTAGGGTAGTTTCTTTTATTTTGTTTAGTGCTCTTTGTGTTTTGTTTTTCCACCTTTTATTGCCCTTTTACATTTTTTACGAGTTTTTTGTGAGAGAACACGCAGTAACTATTAGGACTAAAAACAAGCTACCATAGCCCTCAGTTTAGAACCAATTGCACGCTCGAAAGCCATAAAAAAAGTACTGAATTTCAACTACTGTGAACTCTAGTTTGAATATGGGATGTGATACAAATGCTTTTTTTCTTCAGGATGTTCGTTTCTATTTCTTATTGTGTGCTTGACTGCTGACTTGTATTCTTTGGACATTTCTTGGTTCTTACCTACTTTGTTTTTTCCAGTGAGCCTCGTTTTCATAATGTTTAGCCTATAATGTTTAGCTTCTCTTTTGTTAATGTTTTGTGTTGCTCAAGTTAATGCTTGGAACAGACTTCCAGCAGAGGTAGTGCGTCAACAGAAAAGTACATTTAAACATGCCTAGGTTAAACATAATTACAAAAAGTTTAAAAATAAGGGAAGACACAATGGTCCACTTGCTCATTTTTTGCTGTCACTCATCTTTGTTTTCAGGTTTCAACATACATAATGTGAGATGACACCACTGTTTTTTATTGGAGGGTCACTATTATGGTAGTTTAACATTCTACAAACAAACACACTCAGTTTTGTGCTGTTTGGCCCTTGCTCCAAATATTTCAAATATCTTGTGTGATAAAATATCTTGATATGATCTTTACTAGTCTTTCCAACATAACAATTTCACTTTCTCTCCTTATGACTTCTTTCTAAGAATTCAACTGTTTGGATGCTAATGAGTACCAATCTATATGGCAACCTAGGAAGATGCCCAGGGCAGTGTTACTCAACCTTTTTAAAGTCAAGGCACCCTTTAAAATGATGGACAGTCTTGAGACGCCTCATTCTAAAAATGTAAAAACTATTGTAATAGTTTTACATAATGAAGCATCATCAATACACATAGGACACCCCACGTTAGACGTGATTTATTCTTCCAAAGCACTTTTGCAAACTGTTACTGACTAGTATTTCAATATATCTCTTCTCTCTCAGGTTTTCTCCATCACTTAGCTAATGAGACCCCAAAGCTGATGCAGAGAAGCCAGGGAGGGTCAAACAAGGATGATATGCAGGCAACTGACATCCTCCTTATCAACTGGTGATGTCCTTGGTCATTGGGAGGTTGGCAGCTAGAAGGTTGTAATGGTGCATAATGAAAACCTGTGGCTTTGTGTAACTAAAAGGCAGTTTTCATCCACCCACTGCCTTGTATATAAGTTTAGGGCAAGTTTTAGGCATTTTGCCAAAGCACCCCTGAAGAAACCTCAAGGCACCTCAGGATGCCTGGGCAACCTGGTTGAAAAAGGCTGACCTAGGGCACCTGGGGGATGTTTGGGGGGTCCAGCTACACCTTCAGAAAAAGCAGGGGAATTGTTCTACTGGTGATGGTGAAAGCTGTGCATATACCTGTCAGTTTACAAAGGAGGATGTACTTGCGGTGGAGGATTAAGGTGATCATGGGTCCCTAGGCTACTTTTTGTCCCCCTCCCCCCTTTGGCCCCCTCCTAAGCATGCTTTACCAGAAAATAAATTATTTAGTGCCATGTGTAAAAGGGTAGACCTATATTACACACCTCAAGTGCAACTCTCAGGTCTACAGCCCAAACACATTCAGACATAAGCCTACTATAAACAGCAATGCCACAGAAAAAAAGCATTCAAAATACACCTGCAAGCTGGTAACAGATTTTACCTTTCTAAACCAACAGTTAGGCCAAAAACGTCTGCAGCAGCTCCTGTTTAACTGAGGCAAAATCACAACATCCTGACAAAGACCAATCGAAACGCTGTGTAATATTCTAATAAAATAAAAGCCATACAAATAGCATAAACAGCAGCAGCAGCACATAAAAGCAAGCAATAATCAACAGCAGAACAATCATACGTTCCAACGGCAGGAAGTGCCAGCATCCATCGGCGCAGCCTGTCCATCGGACACCACTGCAATCCAGGAAACGGACCAGACTCACTCCCAGGATATCCGGCAGCTTTTGCCAACATGCTTGTTCACTATGTACCTTTGTGAGTACCTTTTTACAGTTTTATTAAACTCCATGTTTTTTACTGCACTTAGAGTGGCGCCTTTGTTTCATTTTCAGAGTGCATATAACACGTACCCTAACATTAAGAGGGAAGTTTCAGGAAAAAAAAACTTCTCACAGCCCCCTGCACAGTACACAGCCCTCTGCACAGTACACAGCCCCCCCCCTGCACAGTACACAGCCCCCTTTCCCTGCACAGTACACAGACCCCTTTCCCTGCACAGTACACAGACCCCTTTCCCTGCACAGTACACAGACCCCCTGCACAGTACACAGACCCCTTTCCCTGCACAGTACACAGCCCCCCTGCACAGTACACAGCCCCCCTGCACAGTACACAGACCCCTTTCCCTGCACAGTACACAACCCTCTGCACAGTACACAGCCCCCCTGCACAGTACACAGACCCCTTTCCCTGCACAGTACACAACCCTCTGCACAGTACACAGACTCCCTGCACATAACACAGCCCCCTTTCCCTGCACAGTACACAGACATCTGCATAGTACACAGACCCCTTTGCCTGCATATCACACAGGCCTCTTTCATTATAAAGCCCCCCGTGCACTCCCAGGAGACCCCCAGACTCCTGGGAAAGAATACTCTAAAGTTGATAAAACATCACTGTCAGCCCTTTCTCATACACTGCTCCTCCTGTGTCACTGATTGTAAATCAAAGCTTCTAAATACCTCAATTAACGCCGTTCTTCATGACCCGGTCATGTGACTGCTCTCCTCTGCTGTTTCATTGATGGTCACATGACGGCTCTCCTCCTGCAACCAAAGGCTACACTCGGGAAGAAGGTGGAGCGGGAGGAGGAGAGCGGCCAGACAGAGCGGCTTTAATTGAGGTATTAAGAGACTTCAATTTATATTGAGAGTGACACACGAGGAGCTGTGCATGAGAAAGGGCTGGCAGTAATGTGTTCTCAATTTTAAAGTATGCTGGCAGCGCTGTCCCAGGGCCAGGAGAGGCGGTACAGCTGGCCTGACACCCCCCCCCCAATGGGTGGCACTCGGGGCGGACCGCCCGATCCCAGCCCCTTGTTGGTAAAAAAAAACATTTATCGGCGTATTCGTATAACATGCAGACAAGGTTTTTATTCTACATATACAGTAATATATATAAATTAATAAAAATATCATGGCCAATCGGGGGCCCTTGCACACGTGGAGCCCTAGGCTGCAGCCTAGACCAGCCTGTGCATTAATCCGCCCCTGTGTACTTGTAGGCAGTTGGTATCTGCTGGGCCCATGCTAATACAAACAATGCAAAAGCAACAGCTTCTCTGCCTCATTATCAAAGGGTTAAGGTGGCAAGGAGATGTGACTTTGTCTAGGACCCCAATGCACCTGTGATGTGCACACACAATCCCCAACTATAGAGATGACCCCTACCCCCTAAAGGGCAACTCCACTTTCATGAGAAAAAAAAATAGTAAAAAAATAAATATCTAAAAATATACAATTGCTACACAAGTCATATTGTAATTGAATTTTATTAAAAATCACCTTTCCTTTTAAATCTGCAGTGCTGTAATTTTCTGTAAAATGCAATACAAAGTGGGTTTTGTGCAGGTTAGCTGCACTGTTCCATGAACTTCTATGATGTTCTATGAATTCAGTGCGGTTTCAAACAGTGCACCAAAGATGAAGCATGAAGGAATTTTGGTGTGCTGTCTGAAACAACACCAAAACTGCAGGACCTCATAGAATTCTATGGGAAAGCACAGATAACCCATATGAAATTGCGGTTTAGCTGCGCTTTAACAAAAGTGCAGTGTGAAACCGCCCTTAAACAGGCAAGCAATTTTTGTTTTTTACCTAATAAAATCAAATTTGTTTTTAGCCTGTTTGCTGATAACATTTTTTCTTGCTGTATGTTGGATGAATTGGATTTTTGTTATTCGTATACATTGTGGGGTTGATTTACTTTCTATGTAGAGCTGCAGCAGATTTTGCACTCTCCAGTTTTAGTAAATCCTGTTGGACTGGAGTGCACTTTTATAATATAAACTTTGCTATTTTCATGCATCTTTTGTTGCAGTCAGCTGTTGCAACAGTCATGTCACGAGTTGGCAGATACACCCTTCCTCGTGATTTTCTTTTGATATTACACAAAATTGTGGTAAATTATGTTGTAATTGTTGTTGTGATTCTTTTTAACCACTTCAGCCCAGGAAGATTTGGCTGCTCAATGACCAGAGCATTTTTTGCGACGTGGCACTGCGACACTTTAACTGACAATTGCGCGGTCGTGCGACGCTGTACCCAAACAAAATTGACGTCCTTTTTTTCCCTACAGATTAAAGCTTTCTTTTGGTGGTATTTAATCATCTCCGGCTCTGCGTTTTTTTTTTTTTTGCGCTATAAAAAAAAAAAAGAGCAACAATTTTGAAAAAAACACATTTTGTACTTTTTGCTATAATAAATTTCCCCAATTTTTTTTAAAAAAAGCACATTTTTTTTCTCAGTTTAGGCCGATATGTATTCTTCCACTTATTTTTGGTAATAAAAATCGCAATAAGCGCATATTGATTGGTTTGCGCAAAAGTTATAGCGTCTACAAAATAGGGGATAGTTTTATGCCATTCTTATTGTATTATTTTATTACTAGTAATGGCGGCGATCTGTGATTTTTATCATGACTGCGACATTATGGCGGACACATCGGACACTTTGGACACATTTTTGGGATGATTGACAATTATACAGCGATCAGTGCTATAAAAATGCACTGATTACTGTATAAATGTCACAAGGGGTTAACTGTGTTCCCTGACTGTGTGTTCTAACTGTAGGGGAAGGGGACTGACTAGAGGAGATGACAGATCGTGGTTCCTAGCTATTAGGAACTCATGATCTGTGTCTCCTCACAGAACAGGGATTTGTGTGTTTACACACACGTCCCTGTTCTGCCTCTTGTTCACTCGTGGCCAGTGGCCATCGCGACCGTCGGCCACGAGCATCGGCACTCCCTCAGTGCAGCGGGTGTGTGCGCACCTGCTACCCCACTTAAAGGAGCCGACGCATAGCTGAGACGGCTAGCGGGAACGTGCCGACCTGCCGCAATATAATGGACGGTGGCTGGTTGGCAAGCTCAGGTCCAAGGCTACACCAGACAAATCTTGTTTTGACATTCAAAGCAGTATTAAAACCCAAAGCAAACATTTGGCATATTGGAGCTTATTAATTCTTAGATGCTGTGGCTGCATTAGTTTTTCTTTTTTTAGGCATTTAATTTTTCCCTTTTATTTTCACCTTTACACCCTAAGACGGAAGGCCTGTTAATGGCTGGATCACCAGGTGAAAAATATAGAAAAATAATGCAGCCACTACATTTAGGACTAGTAAGCCGCAATATATACATTTTTGGTTTTGGATTTAATACCGCTTTAAAGTTTTTGTTAACCAAGCTGGTAATTGTTTAGATAAGTAACATAAATAATATGAAATATTTATTATTATGCAACAGATATGATTTAGGAAATTAAACATCCAGTAAAATGTCACTTTTTGCATGAACAACAAGCAAGGCCAGATGTCCATCAATGGACCCTTAAATTAAACCCACATAAAAAAAAAAAAACTATCAAAAAATGCAGTGGTGGCTGGTGCTCAACATTTTTTGGGGGGCACAAACAAACTGAAAAATACTGAACCCCCCCCATCAATTGCAACCTCACTGTGCCCATCAAATGCAGCCACTGTGCCCATCAATTGCAGCCATTGTGGCCATCAAACGCAGCCACTGTGCCCATCATTTGCAGCCACTTGTGCCCAGTATATGCAGCCACTTGTGCCTGTCAAATGCAGCCACTTGTGCCTGTCAAATGCAGCCACTTGTGCCCGTCATATGCAGCCACTTGTGCCCATCATATGCAGCCACTTGTGCCCATCATATGCAGCCACTTGTGCCCGTCAAATGCAGCCACTTGTGACTGTCATATGCAGCCACTTGTGCCCATCATATGCAGCCACTTGTGCCCATCATATGCAGCCACTTGTGCCCGTCAAATGCAGCCACTTGTGCCCATCATATGCAGCCACTCGTGCCCATCATATGCAGCCACTTGTGCCCACCGACCCCCCCCCCCCCCCCCCCACTCTCGCGGCTCTGGCAGAAACCCCAACCCCCCCCCACGCGCTGCTCTGGCAGACCCCCCCTGACACTTACCTTCGCTCCAGCGCGTGTCTCCTTCCTAAGCGCCAGGCATCCAATAGGGTGGCCTGACGCTTTGGCCAATCAGGAAACAGGTCTGCCTCCTGATTGGTGGGGATGAAGGTTAGTGTGGAAATAGCGAAAATTAATTTGCTATCATCACACAATTGGGTGGGATCAGGGCGCACTCTCTGCGCCCCGAGCCCACCCTATTTTGAAGCCTATTAGAGCCTCTGGTGCTTTAAAAAAGTACCGCCCCCACGAACGGAATCCATGCGTCCGGCGTCCTGAAAGGGGTCGGGCACATGGATGGGGCCGCACGGCCCGCCACTGAATAAATGGTGTATTACATGCTGTTCATTATCACTTAGTCACTATGAGATTTGTATTCTGCAAAAAAACTGGTTGATCCTGCTGTTCTGTCTCCCCTTCCTGTCCATGTCCCCACTGCAGCTGGGGATTTTGCAGAGCAGTGTTGGCAGCTTGTGCACATGCTCAGTTTTCAGGGTATATCTACCCTGAGCATTTCCTCCCTATCAAATATGAGTAGCCCATGTGACTATAGAGTCACACATGTAGGCGTATATACAGTGGTAAATAACTGCCCACTCCGTACCTCTCCATGCCCACTACCCAGCTAAACACAATGGGCAGGGATGCTGATAGGCCAGCACAACTGGCCCAGTTGTACCGGGCTCGGGCAGCAGGGGGGCCCGGGCAAGCTGAACAGATAAGTAATTAATGTAAAAAAAAAAGAAAAAATCCTCCATCCATGGTCGATCAGAGTCTGTCCGACTCAACTACCAACACACCCACCACAACGCCCGTAACCCCCCCCCCCCCCCCATTTTTTTTTTTCATTTTTTTTTTTATGCAGATAGCTATCTCCAGACTAGGTGGTGGCAGGGGAGGGACTATTTCCTCTATTTCGGGTGCGGAAGAATGCCTCTTCCGCGCCCGCTCCTCATGCTGTGGCTCAAGTCCCAGCCAGTGCGTCTTCTATAGTGCCGTCCCCCTGGCACCGCGGAGTGATTCCTCTCTCTCCTCTTGAGAGAAGTATCAGTGAGGCGAGCAGCGGCAGAAGACAAAAAAGAAGCAGCTGGCATCATCGACATTGCATCTGTCAGGAATCGTTTGTGGACACTCCAGTCCAGGCAGCAGCAGGATCAGGGAAGAAGTGCCTCGCAGGGCCCGGCTAAAAATTACACAGGTGTGTGCTTGCTTGGGGGGGGGGGAGGGAATTCAAGATCTACTACTACTGCAGCAGCATCTATACATTATGGCATTGGCACCATGGGTGGCACTGTCTGCAGGTAGCACATGTGTTATGGCCCATAACGCATGTGCTGCCTGCAGCCAGTGCCACCCGTGCCGCCAATGCCATATTGTGCTGCAGACAGTGCCACCCATAACGCATGCGCATAATGCCATAACGCATGTGCTGCCTGCAGAGACAGTGCCACCCATGCCGCCAATAGCATTATGCCATTGGCGGCATGGGTGGCACTGTCTGCAGCACAATATGGCATTGGCGGCATGGGTGGCGCTGTCAGCAGGTAGCACATGCGTTATGGTATTAGCGTCATGGGTGGCACTGTCTGCAGCACATTATGGCAATGGCGGCATGGCATGGGTGGCACTGTCTGCAGCACAATATGGCATTGGCGGCCTGCAGAGACAGTGCCACCCATGCCGCCAATGCCATAATGTGCTGCAGACAGTGCCCCCTGTGCCGCCAATGCCGTAATGTGCTACAGACAGTGCCACCCATGCCGCCAATGCCATAATGTGCAGCAGACAGTGCCACCCATGCTGCCAATGCTGTAATGTGCTGCAGACAGTGCCACCCATGCTGCCAATGCCATAATGTGCTGCAGACAGTGCCACCCGTGCCGCCAATGCCGTATTGTGCTGCAGACAGTGCCACCCATGCCTATCTTATAGACAAACCTGCACTTTATTTCAAGGCGGGGTCTGGGGAGGGGCCAGGGGGGGGGCTGATGGAGGGACCAGGGGCGGGACCAGGCAAGGAGCAGAAGGGGGCCCCATCAGGTAGGCTGTACAGGGCCCCATGATTTCTATCAGCGGCCCTGACAATGGGAGTGGAATAATACATCTTGGTTGATGGTGGCTTCACCTCCATGTTATTTTAAGACACAGACTTGAGGGGCGTCACACAGCCTGTGACTGGCAGAAATCCATCTACACCATGTTATTGCCATAAATAATAAAGATTTGATTTCAAATATATAATTGCATGACCATTTAAAACAATTCATTGATATTAATTATTTATTTTTACTCTGTATTCCAAAGGCTCTTTTTTGAATACCAGCAGCAGAGGACTGTGTGTTTAGTATCGGATCCCTGTTCATTGAAGTCAGACGCATGTCGGACTTCAAGTCACAGGGCAAAGTCGGATCCGCAGTCGTACGACTGTCATAGCATACCAGTGTGAAAGGGGCCTTCACACCTGAGCGTTTCAAAGTCATGCATTTTTACTGCGATTTTGTGGCAAATTTTGTACAGCTCACCAATGTAAAAAGCAGAAAAACCCCTGTAATCTGCCCCAAAGAAGCTCATGTTCTTTTTTGAGCTTAAGGCGTTTTTCAGGTGTTTTGCTTCAGGTGACAAAAACGCTCAGATGTGAACAGGTGCCATTGAAATGAATGGGATTTTGCTTGTTTGGAGGTTTTCGGGCGTTTTACAAGCGTTTTATCAGCTTAAAATGCTCAGGTGTGAATGCTTATGTCAAAAGCACCTCTGTCTTTCCTTATGTACACATACAAGTACAAACCATACATAGAATACATAGAATACATCTAGTAAAGTTATCCACAGTAAGATAATCACTTTCACATATATATGTATGTTAAAAAAAAAACCCCGCTCTCTCATAGATATATACATATATGTACATACACTCAGTTAATTCTTGTTTTGCTTGGCCATTGTCCCAAATTGGATGTTTGTTTTTCTTGAAAATTGCACATAATAATGACCCTCCGCCCCCACTATGTCACATACATATCCCGTATTCCCAAAGGCTATGGGACCGATGGAAATAACATGTATTAACTGCAGTACATCACCTATTGTGAGCACAGAATGTGTTATTCGTCAGTTAACATTCTGATGGAGGGTGAACAAGGTCATAGTCAGATATTTTAGTAAAGCAGCTCCTACCAGATCAGGGAACTTTAGTCTGTAAGATATGTCCTTAATATACACGCTATACTGCTGGACACCCCAACAGCCTCCTGTGCCCTGTGCTCAGACTGCATATCATTATTATTATTATTATATTATTATTATACAGGATTTATATAGCGCCGACAGTTTACGCAGCGCTTTACAACATTAGGGCAGACAATACAAGTACAATACAATTCAATACAGGAGGAATCAGAGGGTCCTGCTCGTTAGAGCTTACAATCTAGGAGGGAGGGTCAAGTTATACAAAAGGGTAATAGCTGTGGGGGATGAGCTAATGGAGAAAATAGTGCAGTTATTAGATGGAGGCAGGATAGGCTTCTCTGAAGAGGAAAGTTTTCAGGGATCGCCTAAAAGTGGATAAATTTGGAGGCAGTCTGACAGATTGGGGTAGGGAATTCCAGAGGATGGGCGAGGCTCGGGAGAAGTCCTGGAGGCAGATATGGGAGGAGGTGATGAGGGGAGCTAGAGAGCAGGAGGTCTTGGGAGGAACGGAGATGGTGATTAGGTTGGTATTTTGAGACTAGCTTAGTGATGTAGCTGGGGGCAGAGTTGTGGATGGCTTTGTAACTTATTGTTAGTATTTTGAATTTAATTTGTTGGGCGAGGGGCAGCCAATGGAGGGATTGGCAGAGAGGGGTAGCAGACACTGAGCGGTTTGTAAGGTGGATAAGTCTGGCAAAACTTTATTATCTACCGTTATTTTATCCAATGCTATGTAGACATCACAAATAAAGTTTTCAGCTCCAAAAAGCCATGCAATATAGTTTCCACATGAAAATGTTACCTTTTTAAAAGGACAGTTCCAACTTTAAAGCTCATCTTTAGGCAAACCACTTATTACAAAGTTCAAATATATATATATATATATATATATATATATATATATATATATATATATATATATATATATAGGGTCATTTTTTTTACCTATTAAAGGATTTGTATTTCTGTTCAGCCAGTTATATAAATTACACAGCCCTACCAGACAGCACAACCAGGTGAGTGACCTGACTTTTCTCTACTGCGTTTATGCAATACAGACTGGTCACTTCCCTGCCCACAGTCTGGCCCACAGTCTGTAACTCTGTCACCAAACGCTACCAAAGAAAACAAAGACCATATTCTGTTAGAAAAAATCCCTTCCTAAAATGTAGAACGACTTTCCTGTAAAATACTGGTCACATGGTGTGTGCGAGATATGGGCTGCTAGTTGCCTAAGAAATGTTTAAAGCTGAATCACCCACTTTTCTGTAACAGCTTTGTATCTTCCCACAAAAGTTTCCAGCTCTGCCTCCCGCTTACTTTACTTGCTACATTTATAAAGTGAACCAAAGAAATGGAAGAGTTGAAGTACTCCCTGAGGCGCGGTTCACACAGGGACGACTTGTCAGGCGACCTAGTCGCCTGACAAGTCGCCTCCCGTTCTGTGCTATGGAACCGTTCTAAGGGGAGCGACGCAAGTCGCTCCGACTTAGAAAAAGGTTCCTGTACGACTTTGGGGGCGACTTGGGGCAAATTGCATAGACTTCTATACAGAAGTCGTTTTGCAAGTCGCCCGGGCAGTCGTGTGCAGGTCGCCTCGGTGAGGCGACCTGCAAGTCGTGCCGCCTCTGGTGTGAACCGAGGCTCATGCTCTGTGGTGTTTGGCTACTTTAGGATCCTGTATGTGGATGATGGAACAGGATTCGAAGGTATGAGATTATGAGTACACTCCAATAAATAAATCCACTTGGATGAATGCTGAATGTCTTTAACATTGCTAAACAAATCCAGTGAAAGAGAATATATGGCCTGTATTAAAAAGAACATACAAATACTGTAGCTGGTTACATTTCATTAAATGAAAGGACAGGGGTCCAGTGCTGTGCTCACTCCAACCACTTCTTCTACTATGGGCAGCTGGTTGCGAGTCGGACTGTGGTTTGTGAATGGTCCCACAGCCTTCTATGATCTGTGTGATCTGACCAAAAGTTCAAACTTGTACCTTTCAAAACCAGGCACCCACTCCCCCCCCAAAAAATAATCATGACAAAAACTGAAGAGGAGGGGAAGGAGGGCATAAAGTGGAACTACCCCTTTAGGCTCCATGCACACTGGCGTAAAAAAACGTTGCTTCTACAGGAGTTTTGTGTTCTGCCTGTAGAAGCAGCTCAATGTTATTCTTTGTGTCCATGCACATTAGGACGATTACAGGCATATTTTGAGATCAACGTTTAGAGGCAGGAAAAAAAAAAAAAACTTCTCATTTGTGTTTCTGATTGGAGCTCACAGAAAAAACGTAAAACTCTCCTAAACTCGTCTAAACTTTGTACAAAAAATGCTCTATATGAGCGTTTTTTTACTCAAAAGAGAACAGACTTTTTTTAAACCCAGTGTGCATGGAGCCTAATGCCGCGTACACACGAGCGGACTTTACGGCAGACTTTGCCCGGCGGACTTTTCTACGGACTTTACGATGGACTTTCTGAATGAACGGACTTGCCTACACACAATCCACCAAAGTCCATCGAATTCGTACGTGATGACGTACGACCGGACTAAAACAAGGAAGTTCATAGCCAGTAGCCAATAGCTGCCCTAGCGTGGCTTTTTGTCCGTCGAACTAGCATACAGACGAGCAGACTTTTCGCCTGGACTCGATTTCGACGAATTGATTTAAAACATGTTTCAAATCTAAGTCCGTCCAACTTTTGAGAAAACAAAGTCTGCTGGAGCCCACACACGATCGAATTGTCTGACGAAATCCCGTCCGCCGGGCAAAGTCTGCCGTAAAGTCCGCTCGTGTGTACGCGGCATTAGGGTGAAGTTGCATTTTAACTATGCTATATAGCTTAAAGTTTCTTATCATTTGACTATCAAACTTATATGAGCTTGTTGGACATCTCATTCCAAAACCATGTGCACTAATACAGAGTTGTCCTTGTCCCCTTTCCTTGTGGCTAAAACAACCTCTACTTCTCTGAGAAGGCTTTCTATAAGTGTGTTTGATGGACCTTCAAAGGTGCTCAGTAGGGCTGAGGACAGGATTCTGTGCAGGCTACTTGAGTTCCTCCATACTACTCAAAATCTGACCATGTCTTTAAGGAGCTGCTTTATGCCCCATCATGCTTGAACAGAAAGAGGTCTTCTCTAAACATCCACAAGGTTGCAAGTGCACAGTTGTCTTAAATGTCATTCTATGAAGTACTATCAACAGTACCATCCACTAGTGAGTGGGCACTGATTGTCAGCTGCCTGGGCATTGATTGGCAGCTGCCTGGGCACAAATTAGTATTTCCCTGGGGGTCTAGGGGGGGGGGGCATTCCTGGTGGTCCAGTGTGGATGGCCACATTCTTGCTGTCTTTGGCTTGCAATCTGCACCTAAATCCATGTGTTCTGAACCAGCCCACGAGTGATGGAAGTTCCTTGCTTGAGGCTGCAGCTTCAATCTCTGCTTCACAACTGTAGATACACCAAAGCCAAAATAGTGCAAAACTGCAGGAAACTCTATTGGGTTGAGGTCAGGACTCTATGCAGGCCAATCAAGTTCCTCCACCCCAAACTTGCTCATCCATGTCTTTATGGACCTTTGTGCACTGATCCAAATCATTTGGTGGAGGGAGGATTATGGTGTAGGGTTGTTTTTCAGGGATTGAGCTTGGCGCCTAAGTTCCAGTGAAGGGAACTCTTAAAGCACTGTTCCACCCGCAAACTTTTTTAAAAAAAACAGTAAGCAGCTACAAACACTGTAGCTGCTGACTTTTAATAAGGAAAATTACCTGTCCAGGGAACGCCTGAGATGTATAGGAGAAGAAATAAAATATTTTCATGTCGGAGCACTAGTACTCAGTGGCTTACCAGAAAGTTCTGAAATGCTTGTCACAGTACATGATGCACGTCCGGGTGATGAACTGATATTGGAATAGGTAAAAGGCTATATACAGAGTTTTTAATATATCCACAGATATATTAATTTCCTAATTATCACTTTTCAATCTTTTTCAGACATTTGCCTGTCTAGGTTTCCCAACTCACACGGTCTTTTAGGTTCAGGTGATGCTCTCTTTTCCTGAGTTCACCCACAGAACTCCTTTGAAGAACACACAACCTCTGCAAGTCTGTTTTCAGCTATATCTGGTACTTAGCCAGCTATATCTAGAGTACGTGTGAAAGGGACATTTTAAACCTCATTTTCCATGTGGGAATCCAATCTAGCAGTGCATTCAGTCCAATTTATAAGCCAGGGACTTTATTTTGTATTACAGTCAGACAGACTTACAGTTACAACAAATCTCTCCTGCTTAGTTGTAAAAACTTAACTTGATGTACATGGATTAAGTGACAGCTGTTATTGCTGATGGGTGTGATTTCCTATAAAACACGCTAACTGTAGCTGCAAAAATAGCAATGCTCCCCTCTATTTCCTTAACTTCTGAGAATGGTTTCTATGGAAACAGCCGGAAACTTACCAGTGGAGGAAAATTGATGGACGCTTAGACGTTAGAGCCTTCTCTCCAAAATTACCTGTCTAGGCCATTTAGCCTATGAACAAACATGGAAGCTGCTAATCCTGACTTGTTTGTAAATGTGCATGTTTCCAGGCTGTTATCCTGATCCTTAATTTGCCACTTAGTAAGCCATTGTCCCAAAAATAAGTGTGCAGGTCAGGTGATTTTCCTCCCACTAGCTACATATTTGTTGCAGGTCCTTGAAGAACAATGTAGTGGTAAGGCATCAAGCTCACTGGGTGTTTAGCTCTGGTGCATGAGACCCCAGTGTTTAGATGTGGGCATAAGGCAACATCCAGCCCCAATACCAGCAACCTGTTAAACTCAATGAGAGGCTAAAAGCTTCTGCAGCTGAACAATGCACCAAGTCCTACTAACATTTAGAAGAGTATGCGTCCAGGCACAAAAGCTTGGAACACAGACTGCTTGAGTTCTGGGAATTCATCCCTGGGCGTGTACTGCCCTATGCATTACCACCACTTGGTGGACCATCCAACCTAGTCCAGCCGCCTTCAGATTTTGATAGAGTTTAACAGGCTGTTGGCAACGGGGCTAGATGTTGTGATTGTTCCGTCTGCCCTCCCCCAAATGCTGGAGTCTCATGCACCAGGAAGAAATAGGTATGTATGCTCAGTATGCATTAAGCCCTAGACTGAGGTTGACAATTTAGAAAGAAGTTGGCAATGGAAGCTCCTGAAATAGTTTTTTGACATGTTACATTTCAGATAATTGATTTAATTTTTTTTAGGTCATTTTCAAGTATGCATTGAAACAATGCATGGCAAAACATGCATGTTATTGTGCTTTACTTCAAGGTCTGTACCACGGTGCATAGTTTTGTGGTGCCTTTAATTTAAAATTTGTAGCCACTATTAATGTGCACCACAACATTCATTTTTTTGTCTGCTTTTTGATGTGCCATCAGCCGGGCTGCCCTAAAACAAAAGTAAAGACTTTCAAAAAAATCAATCAAACACACCTATGTGAATGCGGCAATGGTCCGATGCTGCATCTGTCCCCTGCCACCTCTAAGACCAAGACTCGGTCTTCAGTGAATAGAGAGCCGGTGATTGTCAGTTACCCGCTCTGTGCTTTGCCCCTCCAGCGCTCACTGGAGTGTCGGCCTGTGGCAGGGGGAGGGGAGTGGCTGGCTCAGGATCTCAGCTGCACTCTGTAAGGCTGATCCAGCTGCTGGTTAGGCATTTGGGTGGATCTTGATATTATTGTTGGGATCCCTGCAGAGCCTGGACCGGCTGAGTGATGTCAGACAGAAGCAGACTTTAACTTGCTGTTGGCTGAATCTGGGTCACAGAACTACAGCAAGTGTACTCCTGTGACCCACAGTAGAAGTAGGGCTAAAAGAGCTTTGGCCATACTTGTCCTTTAACACAATGCGCATTAATGTGCAAATAAATAATCTTGTAAATAAAGGAAGTACCCACAATGGAGAAAGTAAATGGTAACCTCTCCTGCTACCTGGACCACCATATCCCACTTCACTGAAGAGAAGTCACAGGGTGAAGCTTCTTCAGAAACTGACACCTCCAGGAGTGTCAATCTCCTGTGTCCCCTGCTGTGCTCAATGGTTCCTTCCACTGAGCCCCACATCACTACAGACAAATGGGTGGCAGAAGGAACCAAAAAGTGCATTGCAGGCACCAGGAACACCAAGAAGTGTTTCGGATGTAGAGATCCTTCAGGTAGATTTGTTTACTGGCCGATTAATGGCAAATTAATTCAGCAGCAGAGAGTTTGTAACATGCAGGAGATAAGCTTGATGGCAAAGCCAATTAGGAAAATGGACAATTAGAACACTTTAAGAACATATAGCCAGCAGAATTTAACCCTGAATAGGGTCTATGTCTACAGGTCAAAAAGGGTAGAGGAATGTCTAGACTTCCGTCAGATCTCTCCCTTTAATCTCCTGACAGCACAGTTCCAGTAATGTATAAACTCTAAATTCACCTTTGACAAACACTCCTTATCCCTATTCTCTAATAAGTAGAGTCTTTGGTTGCTGTGTGGGCCTAGGAGGCACCAAATGTTCTGTAGTCTTTGAAGAGAAAGGCTTGAGTCTTCAGCTAGCTCTTTAAGATGGGCATGATGTGTCCTGGCAGGTAGATCAACACTAGATTCTCTCAGTGTCAAATAAAGTGTAGCAAGAGTCCCCTTACAGGGCGTGATAGAGTGAATAAGGCATCAGTATCTTCATGCAGTGTCCTTTGTTGTAAAGAGGATAGGCAAGTGCCCACTCACCAATTCCAGTGACCTTCTGTTTTGTAGAGTGGCGTGAGGGATCCGCAGCAAGCGTCTGCAAAGTCTGGCTCAAGGGACAACACTCAACCCCGTGTCGCACTGTGCTACCGTCCAGCTGGATCTGGAGTGAATGTGATGAGGGTGGCCTCCAGGCTGCCACCGAACGATCAGATGTTGCTGGCAGCAGATGCACCCGCTTGCGATGACTCTCTCTCTGTAACACAAGCCGCAACCTGGTCGCAGCACAACCTACAGTCCAAGTCACTGCTTGCAGATCCAGGCCGTGGTTCCAAGAGAGCGATCCTGCCTCCGCACAGGCTTTTTATTACCTTTCCCAGCATTCCGTTTTCCCTCCCCAGACGTAGTCCATGGCAGTCCGACCTGAGTGTAAACCTGGCTTTTCAGACTATATGTCCCAAGATCCTTTGCTCCTCTCTGCCTTCAGGACATGACAACATAGGTTCCAGGCTGAACCCTAGAGTAAACAACCGTGCCCTAGCAGGTGCTACAGAGTGTCCCCTGACAGTGCAGGCAATCCTAGCCAGCTCCTGGCTCCACATCTTTAAATGTGCATTTACTGAGTTGTTGCAGTAGCATGCCCCCCATTTAGAGCGACTGTCCTGCATTTGGAACTAAATCACTTTGTCCCTCTTTCCTCCAAAGTCGTCCATCATTTTGGTATGATGTGTAGACCTCTATAACAATTTTCCTTTAGATTTATCAGAACCATATAATATGAAGCCAAACCTAAACACTTTCAATTTGTATGCAATCAGGCAGGCCCTTGTACTACATAGTTGAAGATAAATCGAAAGGAAATTGAATAGGAAGATGGTATAATGTATGGCCAGCCAAGGCCCCCTGCACACAGGCGATTAGGGACAAACAACAGATTTCAGCTAGCAGATTCTTCGGGCTGGGATGACAGATGTATATGAAGAGCGGCAACCTCTCATCCTGCACTAAGTAATGACGGCCTGAAAGGAGCTGCTGCTGTTTGCATGTATCCACACATGCAGCCGTTACCTCCAGTTAGGGATGGATGTCTGAGCCTGGACCCATCTTTCTGCGCCCAATGGCGTTCATCTGTCATTAATTGCAGTTGCATGTGCATTTAACCGCAAACAGCCATGGCTGCTGTCAGTTACTCATTCATTTACTTAGGGAGAGCGTCCGCAGCTAAACATGAGATTTCGCCTACAAGAATCTGCTGATTTTTGGTGCTGGTGTTGGCAGACCAGTCCTAATTGCTCGTGTGAATGAGGCCTAAAATAGTACTGTTTTAGTACAAAAAGTGTCACAAAGTCTTCTATACCTCCTGTAAATTATTTAATTTGTTATTTTGAAAAAACAGTAAAAGAAAAGGTAGCAGAATTAAAATTATTGTGTAAGTTTTTAATCATTTTCCAATATTTTTTTTTTTGTATTAATTCCTTGAGGTCTGCATCCTTGAGATATGGATCCAAAGATCCTCTTTGTCGTCTCAGTAAATTGGAAGGTATGCTAAGCTCCGCAAGGACTTTATTCCATTAAATGTGAAAACAGTTCTGCAATGTCACCATACTCGTTTCACATTGTTTCTCTAAGATGGGGCCACACCTGCTTTTCTTGGTGTGCTTTTGTAAAACAAGTAATGGGGTTGATTTACTGAATGCAAATAGGCTGTTCGCTTTGCACTGGAAATTACACTTTGCAAGGGAATTTATAGAATATTTAGTGAATGAGGTGACACTTTTACTTTGCATAGAATACCCAATCACATGCAAGGAAAAAAATAAAATAAACTGTATTCTGCTTGCAGATAATTGGATGATGGAAGTCAGTAGAGATTCACCTCAATCCCTAAGCTCTGGGGAAAATTCCCTTGCAAAGTGCATCTTCCCTTATAAAGTGAATAGACTATTTGTCTTTAGAAATTAACCCCAATGTGTTCCTTTTGGCTTTTTCTGAAAATTGGGAAGAATAATCACCAAGTAAGGAAATGAGGGTGAATGTCCCCAGTGGTGACACGGGTAGCACTCAAACCTGAGAGTGAGGACCTAACCATTCCCCATCCTATATGAAACTTAAAGCTTTTGTTACTCCAAAACTTCATATTCCTGATATGTGCCTGCTGTACCATGTACTTATATGGGAAAGTATCCTGTTCTCTTTGTATCGTTTCCTTTATGTGAAATCCCTGATGTCCCTGACAGTCCCTCAGCTTTCCTATTAAAAACTGACTACACTGAGCAGGAGAACACACCATGGTCAGTTCTCTCGCTGTGCTCCAAACTCAGTTTGCTCTCCTCCAATGATCAGACTTATCCTGACATGTCCCTGCTGCACAGCCATTTACTGGGAAGCTCAGTGTGCTGCTGCTTCTCCTCCTCCCAGCTCTTATGCAGCTGAGAACAGAGGGAATGTGATCACTTATCAAAAAAAAAAGAGGGGAAAAGGTATTTATAATGTATTTTTATATTTATACAAAAATGTTTTGCCTTTCATTTCTATTTTAAACTGAATGGGTTGTTTTACAAGGTGACCGTTTACAATCAATTAAAATATGGAAAAGTTCTTGCCGGGGTTCTACAGTTCTACCTTACAGTCAGCACATAAGCAGGCTATGGTTGATTTTGCACAATAATAAGTTATTGTATTAGCACCTGTAAAGAGGAACTTTGGTCAAGGTTAAAGTCATCAAGCCTACATAAAGTCAATGTGCACACACATATTTTATTTGTGCAAACTGCAATGGCTTTTATACTGAAAACTACAAATAAGTTGCCCATTGCCAAAGGCAAGCTTCTATTCAAGGATGGGAAAGGTGGACTGTTGCAAGAAATTGATAATTAGTTAGGGCCAGGAAGTCACAGCAGCAAAATTCAGAGGCATTTCATTTCTGAAACAGACTAAAGCTGTCCATAGTTCAGCAGGAACCGGCCAAGATTCGATCTATCTATGGGTAGACTGGTTGTACCCAATTGTCCATCGATCGACTTGGGTACAACCAGCCTGTCAAATTTTTTATATATGATTACTGCCTGCGGCTATAACTGTTAGCAGAAATCATTGTGTTTTGCTGGCCGGGAAGGCTTCCTGCAGCCAGAACACAATAGCACCGTGGGAGGAATTCCTCTATCAACACTGCCTGTGTTGAGGGGGGGAATCTAGTGATTTATTTTTTAATCCTTCCACCCATTGGGGGGGGGGGGGGGGATTGAATCATCTATGGCTTGCCTAAGGCTACATTCACATGACCAGATAACAGTAACCAGGGGCCATTACCTGGTTGTAGACGCTGCCTACACACACTGTGTGCGACCAGCAGCAGCTGTCAGTGGCGGCTGTCTGATTTGCACTTTGTACGAATCAATGGCCGGTGGTGCTGCTGTTTGTAAATAACCGCTCATCAGAGAATAGAGCCTCTAGCCATTACTGGACGCAGCCTGTGCGCATCCAGGGTTAGCATTTCTGCAGAGGTCTGGCCACACACAAACTGTTCATAGCTAATTGGCCAATTTGTATGCAGCCATGGCACAGAGGGCTGCACCTAGATGAGACATTTAGTGGTTGTTTTACTGAATGCAAATAGACTGTGCACTTTGCAAAGTGCAGTTGCTCCAGTGCTTAGTAAATGAGCAAAAGCTCTGCTGACTTCCATCATCCAATCACGTGCAAGCAAATATTCATTTTTTTTTTTTAATTTTCCTGGCGTGATTGGGTACTCTTTGCAAAGTGAAGCTTTACCTTATTTACTAAGCTCTGGAGCAACTGAGTGCACAGTCTATTTGCCTTATGTAGCGGTGTAGCTGCCACTAGTAACAGACAATCCACCAATTCACCCCGCTGCCAGTCTCCCATACATCACTTGCAGAGACAATGAACAGTCTTTTGCTGGTTTTGTTTCTGTTAATTGGGGGGTACAACTTGGTTGGGGAAAAGGGTATATTGGATGCCCATAGGATCGTTCAATTGCCATCATATTTCAAAGATTACACACATTAGTACATATCTAGAGCCCAAAGAGATTATGTGCATTTATTATTGCTATGATCTTCCTCCTGCATCACCATGCAGACCGCTGCTCCTCCTCTGCTTAGCTCCCGCAGACTATGCTTCAAAGAATTCCCCATCCATTACCGTGTAAAGAATGAGGACATCTCTCTTGACCGTGTAAGAGTGATGTTCCCAGAATTTCTTTCCTCCTGTACAAACTTATTCTGAAGTGAAGTAATGTCACATCCTCTTCTGTGAACAAGAAGGACCCACTCTGGATAAGTCCTTAAGCAGGCTCTGGTTGCCTGTACGTGATTTTGTGCACGTGATCTGGGGCGCACGCTGCCAGAGCCCCGCTCCCGCTGTAATTGGACACAGCGGGAGCCCATCAGCGGGTCCGGGGGCCGGGATGGCTGCCAGGACCCGCTGATCGTTCAGGGGAAAGACAGAACGGCAGTCTGCCTATGTAAACCAGGCAGACCGCGGTTCTGTGAGGGAGGAAAATGGAGATCTGTGTTTCTCTCTTTTCCTCCAGTGCATCCCCCCCCCCACAGTTAGAAAGCACTCCCTAGGAGAACATTTAGGGCCAGTTCACACCACATGCAGTCCAGTGCGTTTTTGTTCTGCATCAAAAATGCATGGAAACTAGGTTAGATGGTTTCCAATAGCATAGTTCACACCAGTGCAGTCAGTTCCAGGGCTTTTGAGTTCCAGAAAAAAAAGTAGAGCATGCTGCATTTTTCCTGCACTGGACTGTACTGGAACGCAGTAAAACGCATCAAAAACTCACTGGACCCTAGTATAGTGAAAAAAAAAAAAAACAGGAAAAAAGAAAAAAGCACCTGGATGCATCCAGAAACACATCAAAAACGCACAAAAAACACACTGGAATGCATCAAAAACGCATTACAAACACGCATGCAGAAACACATTCGGAACGGATCTGGAGTGCGTATTTGTGGTGTGAACCGGCCCTTAACCCCTCGATCACCCCTGTCATTAACCCCTTCCCTGTCAGTGTCATTTATACAGTGACAGTGCTTTTTTTTTTTTTTAGCACTGATCACTGTATTGGTGTTACTGGTCCCCAAAAAGTGTCACTTAGTATCAGATTTGTCTGCCGCAATGTCACAGTCCCACTAAAAATAGCTGGTTACTAGTAAAAAACTATTCAAAAAATAAAAAGTCCATAAAAATATCCTATAGTTTGTAGACGCTATAACTTTTGCGCAAACCAATCAATAAACGCTTATTGGGATTTTTTTTCCAAAACATGTAGCAGAATACATATTGGCCTAAACTGATGACGAAATTAGATTTTTTAAAATTTTTTTTATTGGGAATGTTTTAAAGCATAATGTAAAAAAATTTTTTTTTTTTTTCAAAATTGTCAGTCTTTTTTTGTTTATAGTGCAAAAAATAAAAAACGCAGAGGTGATCAAATACCACCAAAAGAAAGCTCTATTTGTGGGGGGAAAAAAAGGACATCTTTTTATTTGGGTACAACGTCACACGACCGCACAATTGTCTGTTATGCTGTATCGCAAAAAAATGGCCAGGTCAGGAAGGGGGTAAAACTGAAGTGGTTAACCACAGTCAGTCATCTCACTAAAATCAACGTGATATTAAAGAGATAGGCAGTTAATTCTCTAAGTAGCAAAGAGATATGATCACCCATGTAGCCCTACGCTAACTGTGGACTTCTAGTGAATTTCTGCCTTACATACCATATTACTTCTGGCATTAATTACATTGCCGTAAATATCACCATTCATGATTCAAATGTCCGGTTCTCCGTGTCTTACATAAGCCAGCTGGAAATTTTGCACTTTCTCAATTCACTTTGTGATGTCAGGACATGACCTAGCTCCTTTACAATCTCGTCCAGTTCCTCTTAAGTGCAAACAATTGGCAATACTGTTGCAAGGACCCAAATCTGCAGAAATATGATTCATCCGACCACAAACATAAAGAAAATAGTTATGACGCTTATATATTTATTTTATGTCTTCGGTTTCTTCAGATCTTTTATAATAATCTTGTTTATTGTATTCTTCAGTAGTACATTCTATCACAGCTTTAAAGTGAAATGAAACCCAAAAATAAAAATGTAATAAATTGAAGATTACCAATCCTTACAGTAGAACTATAGGCAAAACTATTTTTTTTTTTTTTTTCATTTTAGGTTAGAGTAATGAAGGATTATAACCCCTGTAAGATTTATTTATTTATTTCGATCTGTATTTCATTTAGATTTCCCTTCACTTTCTGTCCCATAGCCAAATCAGGAAGTGGGAAGAAAATCCCTGGGAATAAAGGGAATTCTTTGGGTCCCCCAAGGTCACCAGAACTAGTGTCCCCATAGGAAGGTTTCTCTCCTTATATTTTTCTGGGGACAACCCAAAATTTGGGATTTTTCTTTCACTTTTAATGATAATGGTAAACAGGACACATAGGGAAGGTGAATCTCCCTAATGGGGACACCTGCAACAGTAAAACCCTAATAGTTGTTCTAATCCCTCTCTACATCTAAAACGAAAGAAAAAAGTTTTTCTGTTAGGGCCCTTTCACACTGGGGCGGGGGGGGCGGCGTCAGCGGTAAAACGCCGCTATTGTAAGCGGCGTTTTACCGTCAGTATTCGCCCGCTAGCAGGGCGGGTTTACCCCCCGCTAGCGGCCGAGAAAGGGTTAAAAACCACCGCAAAGCACCTCTGCAGAGGCGCTTTGCCGGCGGTATAGCTACACTGTCCCATTGATTTCAATGGGCAGGAGCGGTGAAGGAGCGGTATACACTCCGCTCCTTCACCGCTCTGAAGATGCTGCTAGCAGGACTTTTTTTACCGTCCTGCTAGCGCACCGCTCCAGTGTGAAAGCCCTCGGGGCTTTCACACTGGAGAAACAGCAGCGGCTGTTTCAGGTCGGTTTGCAGGCGCTATTATTAGCGCAATAGCGCCTGCAAACCGCCCCAGTGTGAAAGGGCCCTAAGTTATACTTTAACCCTCCTGGCGGCAATCCCGAGTGTGGCTCGGGGGTTAAATTTCAGTACCATTAGAAGTAACTCCGAGCCACACTCGAGATTGCATTGCAGAATCCTGGTCCTGTTAACTTACCTTGTCACCAGGATCCTGCAATGTCCCCCCGCTGTGTCCTCCGCCAGACCCTCCGCTCGATGCTCTGTGTTCCGGGCTCCATTCCCTGCGAGCATTGCGACGAATGGGGACGAAGCCCGGCGGCAAATTCAAAAAGTACAAAAAACATAACACACAGTACACTGTAATCTTACAAATTACATTACTGTATCAAATCATTTCACATCCATTTTGTCCCTAGTGCTTTGTCCAGTGCCCTGCATGCACTTTTATATTTCAGCGCCGCAACCTCTCTCCAGCCACCCCCTCTATCACCAATAGATAGATTTATGCATGAATCTATGCATGGCCGCCGCTGCCACCCCCTCTTCGGGCGCCTGAATTGCAGCGACGGGGGGTGTTTTTGAAGCACCTGATTAGAGCAATAGGCTCTAATAGGCGTCAAAAAAGGTGAACTGCGAGTGCCATACTTGGCACTCGCAGTTCACTCAGCTGTGTTAGAAAAGCAAATGTACATTCGCTTTCCTAACACTGAACCGCCTCTCCGCCAATCGGGTGTTCTGGCATGTTACCCGTCACCTGATTGGCTGAAACGACAGGCGCTGTGATTGGATCAGGTGTCCAATCATAGGAGAGGATGGGAGAAGACATCGAGGACATGGAGGAGCACGGAGGACACCGCCGCTGTCACCCGCTGCCCCACCGAGACAGGGTAAGTGCTGGGCAGACGGTGGGTGGGCGGGCACAGTGGCAGTATTCGATGGGCACAATGGCTACATTCGATGGGCACAGTGGCAGCATTTGATGGTACAGTGGGAGCATTAGATGGGCACAGTGGGAGCATTTGATGGCACAGCGGCAGTGTTTGATGGGCACAGTGGCTGCGTTTGATGGGCACAGTGGCTGCGTTTGATGGCACAGTGGCGGCATTTGATGGCACAGTGGCAGTGTTTGAAGGGCACAGTGGCTGCGTTTGATGGGCACAGTGGCTGTGTTTGATGGCACAGTGGCTGCATTTGATGGGCACAGTGGCTGCGTTTGATGGCACAGTGGCAGTGTTTGATGGGCACAGTGGCTGTGTTTGATGGGCACAGTGGCTGCGTTTGATGGCACAGTGGCTGCGTTTGATGGCACAGTGGCAGTGTTTGATGGGCACAGTGGCTGCGTTTGATGGGCACAGTGGCTGCGTTTGATGGCACAGTGGCTGTGTTTGATGGGCACAGTGGCTGCGTTTGATGGCACAGTGGCTGCGTTTGATGGCACAGTGGCAGTGTTTGATGGCACAGTGGCTGCGTTTGATGGCACAGTGGCAGTGTTTGATGGGCACAGTGGCTGTGTTTGATGGGCACAGTGGCTGCGTTTGATGGGCACAGTGGCTGCGTTTGATGGCACAGTGGCTGTGTTTGATGGCACAGTGGCAGTGTTTGATGGGCACAGTGGCAGTGTTTGATGGGCACAGTGGCTGCGTTTGATGGGCACAGTGGCTGCGTTTGATGGGCACAGTGGCTGCGTTTGATGGGCACAGTGAGGCTGCAATTGATGGGGTTTTTTTTCAGAATTTTTCAGTTTGTTTGCGTCCCCCCCCCCCCCCCCCCCCAAATTTTGAGCACCAGCCGCCACTGTTATATATACTGTTCTTTCTGCCTGGAAACTTGAGGTTGTCCATAGCAACCAAAAAGTGTCTCTTTTAGGTCAAAAGTGGTTTAAGACCAGCACTTGCAGAATTGAGCAATAGTGATTCATAATTATTTATAGTTATTTATTATAGTATCATTTATAATTTAGTGTTTCAAACTTTATCATAACCGGGATATCTACTAGACTCTTGTTTGAACAGATTTAAAGTGGGGTTCCCATTTAAAAAAAAAAAAATTAAAAGTCAGCAGCTACAAATACTGCAGCTGCTGACTTTTAATGGACATTTACCTGTCCCAGGATCCAGCGATGCGGGGGATTGAAGCTCCGCTCGTCCCCCCTCCGCTCGGCGGCGCCGGCATTCTAACTGTGGGCGCCCGGCTGTGAAGCTACCCACTGCGCATGCGCGAGCCGCACCGTGCGCTGTCACTGGCCCCGCAATCATCTGGGACCGGTCACGTGTCCCAGATGATTGACAAGAAGGAGGGGAGAGAGGCGATCTCCCTTCCTGCGCCGAGGGAAGTGATGTCAGGAGACCAGGCACCGAAGGAGGCAGACTACAAGGGACCCCCTAGCAACAGGCATTTAGAGGTGAGTAAAAAAAAAAATTTCCTCCAAATGTTTTTTTTTTTTTTTTTTAAACACATTACTAATTACTAACTCCACTTTAAGTGTGATATTACTAAGAATTACAGGCCTAAAATATAAAACGCCAAATTTCTATGTAAAACAATGTACCGCTTTGAGATTCAAAAATCTGACATAATCATACTGTCAGGGAGGCTACATGTAATGACTACATTCATCTTTAGGCTTTTTTCCCTTAAATTTTCACCTGGTGATCTGGCCAGTAACAAACTTCCTGTCTTAGGGTGTCTCCACTCCACTGGAGGAGCTACGGTGACACCCTGAGACAACAGCAATGTCTGTCTGCGGAGAGGGTAGTGTTAGATGTAAACAGATTTAGATGGACTCGACTAAACAATTAAAGTTGAACGCCAGCTAACACTTTTTAAACAATTACAGCAACAGTTTTTCTCCTTTTGGGATAAAGATTTCACATACCGGTAAATGAAAATGCTGTACATTGTAAGCACCACCATTAGTGTTAACTGGTTTGTTTCAACCCTCTAACTGTCACTTTTGCTGGACAGCCTACTCTGTTAAAGGAAGTTAAAAAACAGATTTACTAGCAGGATCACAAGGTGAAAATAAAATAAAAACAAATGCAGCCACCACATCTAAGGATTTGTAAGCTGCAATATATATTACATATTTGTTTTTGGGTTTAACACACTTTAAACTTAAATGTTAAAGGAGCCTTCATCCTGCTCAGATGTTTGATTATGTTTTTCAATATGGAGTATTTTTTTAAGCTGTCCCCTGATGCTACCTGTTTGGCACACTGGTCATATGGGCTGATGTCCTAATAGCGGGGTGCAGCATACATGTGACCCACACTGATCCCAACCTACTTGCCCTTCAGAATCATAAGGATGCTTTGAAAAGGGTCCTCACAGAAATAGTACCCCTTCCAAAGCACTAGGGTCTTATGGGGAGGGTAACTGGTGTCTTTGATACTCTCTGGTGCTCTGGGGGGGATATGCCATCATGGCTTGGGGTCAGTATACACAACATACCTTCCTCTTATGTGTATATTTAGGTGGGCAAAGGGTTTCAGAAAAAAATACACATATGTTAGTTTAAAAAAAAAATATTCAACCCGTATCTCCTTAATTTATTATTATATTATTATACAGGATTTATATAGCGCCAACAGTTTACGTAGCGCTTTACAACTTGAGGGTAGACAGTACAAATACAATACAATTTGATACAGTAGCTCCTTAGAGCTTACAATCTAAGATGCTTAATGCTGCTAAGTGTCTCATACCTATCTATTGGAAGAGCCTGAGGGTCCCAAGTTGTGGGGATTGGACTGAGAAGGTGACTGAGGTCATGGAAGCTGAGGAGTGGATTGCTACATGGAAGGGCACCCTGGATCGGTTCAACTCCATATGGGCCTCATGGAGATGTCAAGTATCTGTGTTGCTTCTGGTCTCCTCTAGCCTCGATATGGCCCTGCTTGCCTTGGCAGACCCACACTTTCAATGACTTGTCCAGGCGCACCAATAATGTTGACCTCCTTACCTGAAACTTTGACCTTGACGCTGCAGGTTCCTGTTTGTATTTTTTTTTTTCAGACTGCCACTTGTTTGGGGTTGCTGAGTTTTGACCTCCTGGTTTGCCATGCATCCAATGTCTCCTCCCCCTTTTTTTTTTTCCTTATTTGGTGTTATTTTACTCTCTTATATTTTGTTTGCTCTATTGCTTTATCGCTTTTCTTAATATACATAGCTACAGCCTACGAATTGCCTTGCTTCTTATTAGTCTGTTATTGAGGTTTGACGATCAGCATAATCCGATCCCTGCCTTCATTTTCCTTTTGAATGTGCCTCCCTAACCCGGAGTTTGATTCACTATGCAGTTGATTTACTAAAGGCAAATAGACGGTGCACTTTGCAAAGTGTAGTTGCACTTTGCAAGGGCAATTGCTCAGAGCTTAGTAAATGAGTAAAGCGTCACTTTGCAAAGAATATCCAATCACGCGCAAGGGAAATAAAGAAAACAGCATTTTGCTTGCACATGATTGGATGATGGAAGTCAGCAGAGCATCTGCTCATTTACTAAGCTCTGGAGCAACTGCACTTTGCAAAGTGCACAGTCTATTTGCCTTTAGTAAATCAACCCCTATGGAGTAGAGATTGTCACATGTTCTAACTTGTAGCACTGTATACCTTGCTCACAAGGGCGGCACAGTGGTGTAGTGGGTAACACTCTCACCTAGCAGTAAGAAGGGTCGCTGGTTCGAATCCCAACCACGACACTACCTGCCTGGAGTTTGCATGTTCTCCCTGTGTCTGCTTGGGTTTCCTCCGGGTACTCCGGTTTCCTCCCACACTCCAAAGACATGCTGGCAGGTTAATTGGATCCTGTCTAAATTGTCCCTAGTATGTATGAATGTGAGTTAGGGACCTTAGGTTGTAAGCTCCTTGAGGGTAGGGACTGATGTGAATGTACAATGTATATGTAAAGCAATGCGTAAATTGACGGCGCTATATAAGTATCTGAAAAAAATAAAATAAAATAAATGTGGAGACAGACTTGTTCTGTTACTTGCCTTTGTATTTGTAAAATTTAAAATGAAGATTACATAAAAAAAAAAAACCTCAATGTAATAATGCAAATGAGCCAGAAGGGTTCGTTAACAGTAACTGCATGCTATGTTCCATTTTAGAATGCAGACTAGTGCTGGTTGTGTGCCAGAGGTGGAAAGGTGGAAGGCAGTGCCTTGTGTTTTTACAATTCAAGGCACTATTTAGATTTATTTTTTTTAACTTTATTGAAATTACATTTTGATAAATCCTATGCACTGTAGTGTAAAAAATGGATGGTGACCTCAGGTTTGCTCCAGTGCATTGCAGAAGAAGTCTGCATTTTTCCTGTAATGCACTGCAACCCACCTAAAGTCACCATTGCAGTATAAACTGGGCACATGGAGAATAATGGTCTACTGAGTACCCCAGTGCAGAAAAAAATGCCAATCACTGGCTCATAGTGTGAATGAACCCTAATGCCCCATACACACGATTGGATTTTCCGACTGAAAATGTTTGATAGGAGCTTGTTGTCAGAAATTCTGACCGTGTGTAGGCTCCATCGGACATTTTCCATCGGAATTTCCATCACACAAAATTTGAGAGCTGGTTTTCAAACAAAATCCGTTGTCGTAAATTCCGATCGTGTGTACACAATTGTGACGCACAAAGTGTCACGCATGCTCGGAATCAAGCAGAAGAGCAGCACTGGCTATTGAACTTCATTTTTCTCGGCTCGTCGTATGTGTTGTACGTCACAGCGTTCATTGATGTTCGGTATTTCCGACCAACTTTGTGTGACCGTGTATATACAAGACAGGTTTGAGCCAACATCCGTCAGAAAAAATACCATGGATTTTGTTGTTGGAAAATCCTATTGTGTGTACAGGGCATAAGGGTTCTTCTATCAGAAGTTGCTGTTATTTTCATTTACTCCCAGGGAGAGGTTCGCTTTAAAACCTGGCTGAGGTCCTAACTCTTCCACACTGTGTTCAAAACTGGGGGAGAAAATCATGGTTGTAACTAGCACTTAATTTTAGGCAGTCATGATAAAAACCATTTTATGTCACACTGTCCAACAGAACTGGATAGTATCTACCACTTTATTTGGTGGCATTCTACTCCTCTTCTGTTGGAAACGAGTCTTACTACAAAGCCCACTGAGTGGAATTCGAGGGATGCTAACAAGCTCTCATTATGGATCTCATTAGCACTGCAAATATTGACAACAGCAAAGAGGATGCATCATTAAACTTTCACACCACTTGAATTTGCTGACCAGTACTGACCTGAGCACTCATTGCCTCAAACTGTAAAAGGATCAGAGGAATCTGACAACAAATAACCATACCTGGAAGTGTGCAATGAAGCAGAAGAAACTAAACAAGCATAATGAAGCCCAATAACAGATGAGTTAAGGCCCCTTTCACACGGGCGTAAAAGGGGCAGTAAAACAGGTGGTTGATCCATGTTTTTTTACTGCTCCTTGACTGCCCATGTAAATAAACACCACAGCAGATAGAAGGGGTTGTACACATGCAGCGGCTCTGATACTTTTCTTTGTGGCCTTGTCATGCTGAATTTGACAGGTGGCAACGCCTATGAAACTCACCCATTTAGGTCAATAGAACTGCAAAATGAAATAAAACCCCCCTTGGGATTGGAAAAAGAAAGCAGCCACTTGAGAGGTGGCAGGATCACCTCCTGAACACCTGGAAGCTGCTGTGTTACCTCCCTCTGAAAAGTGATCCACAGCAGATCCTTTTTAGAGGATGATAGAGACTGCCGCTTGAGTGAAAGGGGCCTAAAAGTGGACCTGAAGCCAAAAGTGAAGATTTGCTCTGTTATAGGTCCCATTTACACTTGCAAATGGAGCGATTAGTGATTAAATGCAGGAGACCCAGCAGGGGTTCCTGGCAATTAGCTGCGGGCGGGAAGCCCCATTGAAGGCAATGGGATACTGACAGCTCCCGCAACTAATCGTGGCCACTCACATGTAATAGCTCACTTGCGATTGGCCCTGGGTGCAGACTGTCTGCATCCAGGGCCAATCATTTGCTTGAGCAATTACACGTGAGCGGCTGTGAATAGCTGCGGGAACTGTCAGCCTCCCATTGCTTTAAGTGGGGCTTCCATCTGCAGCTAATCACCAGGTGCCTCTGCTGATCTCCTGCATGTAATCACTAAAGGCCCCATTTGCCCCAAAGTGTGAATGGAGCCATAGGAAACATCTATAAATGTTAAATGTGCCTAAACAGTACCCTGAACAATCTACCTTTTTGTCTTAAATGAATCCTAAAAAAAAAAATAGTGCACTTCTAGGTATGTGAGGGTGACTAGATACTACTGTGCCTACAGCCTGGCAGCTGTATATCTGCAGTGTAAGATCATCCAAGGCACTGCTGCCTTTGATTGCTAGCATAAAAGATCTGGACTGAGGTTTGGTGATGTCACTACTGTGCCGCCCACAGTTCTCCTTGCTGGAGAGTAAAATGTACCAGAACAAGGAATACATAAGTAATGGGAACAAAATCCGCTGCTGTTGACTGTTCTCAGGTCCTCTTTAAAATGAGTTATTGGAGAGATGTACCTTGTGCCCAGTACAAATGGTTGGCAAAGCTATTGATTTGCACTGTACTGTACCATTTCAAAATTATTGTAGATCACAGGGTTTGATACTGGATTTATGGTTAGTTTAATCAATGTTTTTTTATGGTTCCTCCCAATGGGAAAGTGACAATAGGGAGAGCTATGGAGCTGAAACCACAAAAGCTGGTAACATGTCTGCATTTTTCATCCTTCTACAGTATATTAGCCAATACAGACAGCACAGCATAGTACCTCCTCAGTATGGACAGGCAACTATTAGTGGATATATAAATCCCAATTGTCCCTATTTATAAAACCATCCCAAAGTGATATTTTAGTTATAACTGAGCCTGGTGGTCTAGGTTAGCTTCGAATGCTGAATACCCCAGCAGAAGATGTCCCTGACATACCTCCCGACTCTGCTACTGTCTATTCGCTGGTGGCTCTCCGAGCCGTATGGCTCCCTCTTTGCCATCTTAGCACAGCCATACAAAGCCTCGAGGAAAGCATTCTGATAAGTATCTTTGATATTCTGATATTATGTGTTTTGTTGGTATATGTTTGTAATATCTTTCTTAATTATTTTCATACTAGCGTTTCCTATTTTTCTTGGGAAATAAATAAGACTTTGTTTTATTAAGCAGCGTGCTTGTTTTCATAGCTAACCTTGTATTATTGTGATATCAACAGTAACATGTGATCAGAGTTTTAATAGACTAGCTAACTATAGGAATAGACAAGTTAATACACAGGTGCAATAGATAGAGGGAGTCCGTAACCACCCTTGAATAATATTTATTTGCACCAAGTACTTCATTTGGCCTACTTTTTAACTGTACAAAGAAGAGAACAGAGAATTTTCAATGTTTTTCGCCTGTTGTGAGTCTACTGACTCATCCCAACATGTGCACACTTCCTCTATAATTAATTTGCTTATTTTAGACACAAATGTCTAGAGCTGGCCAGAGGAATGAGACAAAATAAGTAATGCAGTAAATTTTGATACTTTGCGCTGCCTGTCCTTAAAGCTGAACACTAGGCAGATATAAAAGACACATAAATACAGCTCTGTAATCAGTAATACATCATTGACTGTATTTTTTTTAAATAAAAGCAGTGTACCCGAATTTTACCTGATGTCAGCCTCTTGCATTCCCTGAACAGCAGGGGTGGAGAGTGAGAGGAAGGGAGGAAGTAGTAGGACATGGCCAGTCAGTTCATGAGCTTACAAGAGGCATGCATATTGGAAGGGAAAGCAGAGTGGCAGAGAGATAGGCCCATCACTGTTCTGCTTCTCCTTTCACTGTACATTCACAGGCTGCGGCAATCTAGAACGACCTGGGCTCCGGGGTTTTGTCTTGAATAATGCGAGCCAGAAAACCAAAGATATCCAGTGGCAGAAAAAAAATACTACACAGAAAATCTCTGGATTGAAGGTGAGTATTGTAGCAACAGTCAGTTTGTTAATTTACTTAATACATTCTAAATGAGCTTTTCCGGAATTCTTCTTTAACTTTGCTGCCCCACACATGACATTATGATAAATACAATCATTCCGAGGAGAGCATTGCAAAATGTTTACATGGTCCCTCAGCTCCTTATTCTCCACAGAAGTTGAATCTGTACAAGAACAAGAAAGTACGCGGGGACTGCAGACACCAAGTAGAGACATTGCCACTATGTACCTATTTTACAACATGTCTGTTGGCAACCGATTGAAATGTAAGCCAGGGGAGGATACATGCATGTAAAGAAGGTAGAACTTTATGAATCCCTGGTGACGAGGCTTAATAAGCATATCTCTGCTTACAATATTAGCCTGGTTTTAGGTAGACAGCTTTTTTACGGTCCAGTGATGTTCAGCAACTGACTAAATCTTGGGGCAAGCCAAGTGGCTCTGCTCCTAGCAGATCAATTACCATCGGACCAATATGATGTTGCTTCTTCAAAAATGTAGGTTTCTCACTTTTACATATGTACAATACACTCACCAGCCACTTTATTAGGTACACCTGGCTAGTTCTAGGTTGGAACCCCTTTTGCCTTCAGAACTGCCTTAATTCTTCTTTGGTATAGATTTGACAAGCTGTTGGTAATATTCCTCAGAGATTTTGGTCATTATTAACATGATAGCATCACGCAGTTGCTCATTCATGATGCGACTCTCCCGTTCCACAACATCCCAAAGGTTCTCTATTGGTTTGAGATCTGGTGAGTGTGGAGGCCATTGGAGTACAGTGACCTCATTGTCATGTTCAAGAAACTAGTGGTGAGATGATTTGAGCTTTGTGACATGGTGCATTATCCTGCTGGAAGTAGTCATCAGAAGATGGGTACAATGTAGTCATAAAGGGATGGACATGGTCAGCAACAATACTCAGGTAGGCCGTGGTGTTTAAACAATGCTCAATTGGCACTAAGGCGCCCAAAGTGTGCCAAGAAAATATCCCACACACCATTACACCACCACCACCAGCCTGAACCATTGATACAAGGCAGGATGGATCCATGCTTTCATGTTGTTTACACCAAATTCTGACCCTACCATCTGAATTTTGCAGCTAAAATCGAGACTCATCAGACCAGCAACATTTTCCCAATCTTCTATTGTCTAATTTTGGTGAATCTATGTGAATTGTAGCCTCAGTTTCCTGTTCTTAGCTGACAGGAGTGGCACCCGGTGTGATCTTCTGCTGCTGTAGCCCACTTGCTTCAAGGTTTGATGTATTGTGCATTCAGAGATTGTATTCTGCATACCTTAGTTGTAACAAGTGGTTATTTGAGTTACTGTTGCTTTTCTATCATATCCAACCAGTCTGCCCATTCTCCTCTGACATCAACAAGGCGTTTTCCTCCACACAACTGCCGCTCACTGGATATTTTCTCTTTTTTTGGACCATTCTCTGTTAACCCTAGAGATGGTTGTGTGTGAAAATCTCAGTAGATCAGCAGTTTTTGAAATATTCAGACCATGCCACATTCAAAGTCACTTAAATCCCCTTTCTTCCCCATTCTGATGCTTGTTTGAACTTCAACAAGTCATCTTCACCATTGAGTTACTACCATGTGATTGGCTGATTAGTAATTTGTGTTACCAAACAATTGAACAGGTATACTGAATAAAGTGGCCAGTGAGTATATATAGACACAGTACAAAAAGTTCAAAAGTGAAAATGAACCCGTTGATCTTGCCATGAATGTCCTTGTTCAGGCACTTCTTGCCATGGGGTGAAAACTCCCAAATCCCACCTGTGCTCCTGTATTGTACCCATCACATGCTCCCCTGGTGGAGACTACAACGCGCCATGCTGACAAACATTGCCCAGGTATAGTCCACCGCTGTCACCATCAGAAAACCAGTTCAGAGAAAAGATAGGCAGCCAGCAATATTCTGTGTATGTAGAGAAGGATGAGCTTTATTTTATGTCAGTGTTAATTTTGTTGGTGAAAATATTTTTGTCATATTTTCCTGTCAGCTGTATGTTTTCAGTGACGAAAACTATACAAAAATCAATTTCAATTTTCGTCAACAAATGAAAACAGAACAAAAATGTGAGGAAGGAAGGTTTACCCACCTGAACTTCCAATTTCCTTGGAGCTCCGCCTATCTGGTAATGCCCCAGCCCCCTGACAAGCTGTATTGTCTGAGAGACGCAGGCTCCCTCTGTCTGTCTGCTGCTGCCTGGAAGTTCTGGAAAAATCCCCATCCCCACTACGTTATTCCAATTTTACTCCAGGAGTATATGATGAGTTTGGAAATTCTAGGAAAATAATTAAATAATGCATTGCAATTTAACTCAACCCATTCGATCTTAGTCGACTAAAATGTACTGGAGATTTTAGTCGACTTAAATACGACTAGAACTAAAATGGCATTTTAGTCAAAAGACTATTACTAACACTGAATCGAAATTTGATGTAAAAATGAACACTGCTGTATGTTCTCTTTGTTGAATACAGACCGCCTCCCCCCATGTTCTTGAGTTAGGAGGGGGTGAGGTGTTCTACAGTAGTCCTAACACTCTTTCAATGTTTCTCCTCCATAGATACAGTAGGGTTAGTTAACATTGTCACACTAGCAAGGAAGTGTTTTATTGGCAGCAGGGATTAGCTTGGCAAGGGCCCAAAACGTTTTTGGATCCTTGTAAGGATCCAGGGCTTACTACGCATGCACCAATGGCGCGTTGCCGCAAGAGGAAATCTGTGCCAACTGAGCATGCGCCAAAAACGCCTCAGTGTGCCAACCTGCGCAGCAGACTTGATGGAAAAGGGCAGGAAAATGCCCAGGACGCGCACAGGAAGTGACATCAACCTGATGGAAAAAGGCGTTAAAATGCCCAGGAGGCGCACAGGAAGTGACATCAAACTTCCCTATATAAGCCCAGCCCAGACACTGCCAAATTGCTGGATTATCTTCAGTCCCCCCTTGTTCCTGTGCTAGTGTGTGATCTGTCTAAACCTGTTGTGACCTGGAAACCTATTTGACTACTCTTGATTGATGCTTACCATTGACCTCGGATTTGTACCTTAACCATTCTACTTCTTTGCCCCTTTTGTACTCAGCTGCTAGATTGGAACCGACCCTGGATTGTATCTTGACCATTCTTCTTCTGGTTAACCCTTTTATGCTTCGTTGCCCAACTGGACTTGACCTCGGCTTGGGTCTCGGACTAAGGCTTGCACGGTGCTCCGCACCCCTGCCACTCAGTGTCCACCAAGTCTTTGTCTCCATCTCCAGAGGCTTCAAGGACCTCCCCACTACTTCAGTCTCACATCAGGAACGTGGCCCTTGTGAGAATCCTAGTGTGAACCCACCTGAGTGAACCTATCATCTCAATAAACTTAAAGGTCCTGTTCACACTTGACTAAATTTCTAACACTTAACAAATGCTCCTATAGTGTTAGTATGGGCATTAGACTTGCATTAATGAACTTTAGTATGGGCGTTAGACTGGTGTTTTACAAGAGTTAAAGTGAATGTGTAAAGTCTGTTTAAAAAAAATAAAAAATAAAATAACAAACATGTCATACTTAACTCCTCTATTGTAGTGGATTTGCACAGAGCAGCCAGATCCTCCTCTACTAGGGTCCCTCTTCACTGCTCTAAGCCCCTCCCTCCTGTCATGTGCCCCCATAGCAAGCTAGGCAGGGGGGCACACAAGCCGAGTCACAGCTCCCTGTTTCCATTCAGACACGGAGCCCTGACCCGGCCCCACCCCCTCTCTCCCCTGATTGGCTAACTGACAGCCGGGGAAGCCACTGGCGCTGCTGCTGTGTCTCAGCCAATAAGGAGGAGAGTCCCGGGTGACTAAGACACTAAGACACTCGTGGGCATCGCTGGAGAGAGATGGGGATCAGGTAAGTATTAGGGGGTGCTGGGGAGGCTGCTACACACAGGTTTTTTTATCTTAATGCATAGAATGCAATAAGATAAAAGACCTTCTGCCTTTACAATTCCTTTAAAAATGCTTCTCAAATGCCCTATGGGCAGTTTTGAAGAGTTTGAGTGTTAAGGTTCATTAAAACGGCTCCACAAATGCCTATTCCCTTACAGTTAATAAACTAATCTTTTTTTCAAATAACAGTTTTTATTTGTCACCTCAGCAGAGAATAGTATAAGAACAGAACAAAGTAAGCTCCAAGTAATACTGAAGCATGAGTACAGCAAGTTCAGCAGAGTAGATGCAACAGGCACGTAGCGGTGATACACCCAGCAGGGAAAACGGCTTCAAAGGAACCGGCACCTCAAATAGGCGGGACAAGTGCTGCGTTGAGTGCCAGAAGGGCACTATCAGGGGGCAGCTCCAGTAAATATGGTAAAGAGTACCTCTATCCCTTTGACACAGGTCATGCACCCCTCTATCTGTTCTGGATCCTTCACAGGTCATGCACCCCTCTATCTGTTCTGGATCCTTCACAGGTCATGCACCCCTCTATCTGTTCTGGATCCTTCAGAGGTCATGCACCCCTCAATCTGTCCTGGATCCTTCACAGGTCATGCACCTCTCTATCTGTTCTGGATCCTTCACAGTTCATGCACCCCTCTATCTGTTCTGGATCCTTCACAGATTATGCACCTCTCTATCTGTTCTGGATCCTTCACAGTTCATGCACCCCTCTATCTGTTCTGGATCCTTCACAGATTATGCACCTCCCTATCTGTTCTGGATCCTTCACAGATTATGCACCTCTCTATCTGTTCTGGATCCTTCACAGATTATGCACCCCTCTATCTGTTCTGGATCCTTCACAGATTATGCACCCCTCTATCTGTTCTGGATCCTTCACAGTTCATGCACCTCTCTATCTGTTCTGGATCCTTCACAGTTCATGCACCTCTCTATCTGTCCTGGATCGCTCACAGGTCATGCACCCCTCTATCTGTTCTGGATCCTTCACAGTTCATGCACCTCTCTATCTGTTCTGGATCCTTCACAGTTCATGCACCTCTCTATCTGTCCTGGATCGCTCACAGGTCATGCAAACCTCTATCTGTCCTGGAGGGGCTCACTTTTTGTCTCTGCCACTCACGTCCAGCATCTACAGGGTTAAGCATGCCACCTCTTCCCCTCCTATCTGTTCTGGATCCTTCACAGGTCATGCACCCCTCTAACTGTTCTGGATCCTTCACAGGTCATGCACCCCTCTATCTGTTCTGGATCCTTCACAGGTCATGCACCCCTCTATCTGTTCTGGATCCTTCAGAGGTCATGCACCCCTCTATCTGTTCTGGATCCTTCAGAGGTCATGCACCCCTCTATCTGTTCTGGATCCTTCACAGGTCATGCACCTCTCTATCTGTCCTGGATCCTTCATAGATCATGCACCTCTCTATCTGTCCTGGATCCTTCACAGATCATGCACCCCTCTAACTGTTCTGGATCCTTCACAGGTCATGCACCCCTCTATCTGTTCTGGATCCTTCAGAGGTCATGCACCCCTCTATCTGTTCTGGATCCTTCAGAGGTCATGCACCCCTCTATCTGTTCTGGATCCTTCAGAGGTCATGCACCCCTCTATCTGTTCTGGATCCTTCAGAGGTCATGCACCCCTCTAACTGTTCTGGATCCCTCACAGTTCATGCACCCCTCTATCTGTTCTGGATCCTTCACAGGTCATGCACCTCTCTATCTGTTCTGGATCCTTCACAGGTCATGCACCCCTCTATCTGTCCTGGATCCTTCATAGATCATGCACCTCTCTATCTGTTCTGGATCCTTCACAGGTCATGCACCTCTCTATCTGTCCTGGATCCTTCATAGATCATGCACCTCTCTATCTGTCCTGGATCCTTCACAGATCATGCACCCCTCTAACTGTTCTGGATCCTTCACAGGTCATGCACCCCTCTATCTGTTCTGGATCCTTCAGAGGTCATGCACCCCTCTATCTGTTCTGGATCCTTCAGAGGTCATGCACCCCTCTAACTGTTCTGGATCCCTCACAGTTCATGCACCCCTCTATCTGTTCTGGATCCTTCACAGGTCATGCACCTCTCTATCTGTCCTGGATCCTTCATAGATCATGCACCTCTCTATCTGTTCTGGATCCTTCACAGGTCATGCACCCCTCTATCTGTTCTGGATCCTTCACAGTTCATGCACCTCTCTATCTGTCCTGGATCCTTCATAGATCATGCACCTCTCTATCTGTTCTGGATCCTTCACAGGTCATGCACCCCTCTATCTGTTCTGGATCCTTCACAGATTATGCACCTCTCTATCTGTTCTGGATCCTTCACAGATTATGCACCCCTCTATCTGTTCTGGATCCTTCACAGGTCATGCACCCCTCTATCTGTCCTGGAGGGGCTCACTTTTTGTCTCTGCCACTCACATCCAGCATCTACAGGGTTAAGCATGCCGCCTCGCCCCCTCCTTCACCTCCCCCGGGGCACACACCCCTTCCGAGATCAGCTGACTCTAAGACCGGGGCGTGGCTAAAGAACAGGGGCTCGGCTTACATGTTCACCGATTGGCTCCGGACATTCACGTCAGTAGCTGACTCCGCCGGTCACGCCCACCTGGTGACGCAGCCGAAGGCCTGGCGTTTTGTTTGCGTAGAAGGAGAGAAAAAAAAACCCCTTGTGATAGCGGCGGCGGCCGAGAGGAGAGCGGCGTACCGGCTACGTATTGCGTCACCGACCACCGCGGCCTAACTTTCACCTCATAGCACTTAGTAACCTACTCCCGGACCGAGGAGGAGCGAAACCGCCGGCTTTGTCGGGCTTTTGTTACCGGAGTGGGATTATAACCTCCAGAAGGAGCAGGCCTCAGTGTCTGAGCGACCCGCACCGGCACCGCGCTTGACGGAACTTCGGACACCTCCTTGCCCCGGCTGGCATGGAGGGAACAGCGGTCACCGACAAGAAAAGGTGAGCGGATCCCCCCCAGTGTGTGTGACCTGCCGGCCAATCACCCCCCCGCCTGGGCAATGCTCTAGGGGGCGCCACTGAGCAGCTCGGGGGATTATCAATAATATGAGACCAGGACAGACAGACCTGATCACTTATACAGATCACTGATCACCTATACAGACAGGACTGATCACCTATACAGATCACTGATCACCTATACAGACAGGACTGATCACCTGTACAGATCACTGATCACCTATACAGATCACCTATACAGACAGGACTGATCACCTATACAGACAGGACTGATCACCTATACAGATCACTGATCACCTATACAGATCACTGATCACCTATACAGACAGGACTGATCACCTATACAGATCACTGATCACCTATACAGACAGGACTGATCACCTGTACAGACAGGACTGATCACCTATACAGATCACTGATCACCTATACAGACAGGACTGATCACCTATACAGATCACTGATCACCTATACAGACAGGACTGATCACCTATACAGATCACCTATACAGACAGGACTGATCACCTATACAGATCACCGATCACCTATACAGACAGGACTGATCACCTATACAGACAGGCTTCATGACATTGGATACGATCATTGTCACTGATTGACCCAATACATTGATTTATTACAGGGATTCACCTTCTCCTTATTGCCAGGAATGGCATAGAGAGGGATCAATAATATTGATTGCGGGCCAGGGAATGCCCCATACAGTGATCTATTATTGATTTATTACAGGGGTTTTCCTTCTTATTGTCATTGAGGGGTATCAGTGATCAATAATAATGATTGCAGGCCCATTAATGACACTTGGGGGGATTCATTTACACCTCAATTTTCTCCTTCTTTCTAGGGATGACATTGAGGGGGATAAGTGATCAATAATATTGCAGGACCATTCGGGGTGTAAATTATGCACCAATATCGGCATCAGATTGTTCCTCGGCTGTCCTGCAATCCATACTATCGATCTATTTCAATGTCATCCCTGAAAATATGAACCAGGAATGTAAATTTCCCGCAATATCAGTTTGCCTTACTAATCAATATTGTTGATCACCGATCTCTCCCAAAATCATGACTGACCATATGATGAGATATATGTGTGATCAATAATTCTACTTTCAGGACTGATAGGGGTATAAATACAGTCCCCCAGTATCTGCCTTGAAACGCTCATCTGACTTGCAGTCAATATTATTGATCACTTTCAATATCACCCCTGAAAATATGAAGCAGCAAATAGGAGTGTAAATAATTTCCCCCATTATCAGCCTGTCTTACACACCTTATTATTGATCACCAATCCCATATAAAGCAGAACATATAAGGTTTTTTTTTTTTTGCTTCTTGTTGCCAGGGATGACATTGAGAGGGATCAGCAATCAATATTAAATAATATTAATAGCAGGACCGATAGGGGTGTAAGGCAATCCATACTATCGATCTATTTCAGTGTCATCCCTGATTATATAAACTAGGAAATAGGAGTGTAAATTTCCCCCAATATCCACTATCCTTACTAATCAATATTATTGATTACTTATTTGCTCCCAATTTCATCCCTAACCATATGAATCAGATTAATATGTGCTGCTTTGTATGGTCAGGGATGGCCTTGGGAGCGATCATCAATCAATCATATTGATTGAGTTGATTGATAAGGTTGTACCCCATGTCCCCCAGTATTGCCCTTGATTTGCTCCTCACATGACCTGCAATCAGTATTACCCATCACTCTCAATGTCATCCCTGAAATGATAAAGCTGCAGATAGGAGTGTAAATAATCCCCCCCCCCCCCCCCATATCAGCCTGCCTTACAAATCAATATTATTGATCACTGATCTCTCCCAATGTCCTCCCTGATCGTATGAAGCAGATTGTTTTGCTTTGCATGGTCAGGGATGGACTAGAGCGGGATCTGTGATCAATAATACTGATTGCAGGTCAGATAAGATCCAGGACTGACACTGTGGAGGGATTCATTTACACCCCCAAGTTTTGCTTCATGTTGTCGGGGATCAGTCATATTGATTCCCGAAAAGGTAAAGAAAACACTGGTCATATTCACCCCAGAGTTCTGCTTCATGTTTTCAGTGATTGTTCGATGATCAGTAATAATTATTGCAGGCCAGGTAGTGCCCAGTCCAGGGTTTGCACTGGTCATTTACACCCCTATGTTCTGCTTCATATTGCCAGAGATGATATTGAGAAAGATCAGTGATCAATAATGCTACTTGCAGGACTGATAGGGGTGTAAATTATGTCCCCTCAAAATCAGCCTTGAATTGTTCCTCACCTGAGCTGGGGTCAATAATATTGATCATCCCTGAAAATATGAAGCCGAAGTGTAAATCTCCCCCAATATCAGCCCGCCTTACAAATCAATATTATTGATCCTATATTAAACAGAACATGAAGTTCTGCTTTATATGGTATGGGGAGAGAGGGATCAATAATATTGATTGCAGGTCAAGTAAGGCCCAGTCCAGGATTGATACTGCAGGGGGATTCATTTACACCCCAATATTATGCTTCTTATCAGGGGTGATATTAAGAGGGGCCAGTGATCAATAATATCAATTGCAGGACTGATAGGAGTGTAAATAATGTCACCCCCTCCCCTATTGGCCCTGAATTGTTCCTCACCTGAGCTGGAATTAATAATCTTTATTGCTTTCAATGTCATCCCTATAGATATATACCAGGAAATAGGAGTGTAAATTCCCCCAATATCAGCCTGGCTTACAAATCAATATTATTGATCACTGCTTCCAATATCATCTCTGTTCATATGATGCAGATTATATGTTCTGCTTTGTATGGTCAGGGATGGCCTTGGGAGGAATCAGTGATCGTCAATTGACTGCAGGCCCAGGACTGACGGGGGGGGGGGGGGGGGCGACAGAATCATTGACTCAATTTTCTGCTTTTTGTTGGCAGGGATGACCATTAAGAGAGATCAGTGATCAATAATATTGATTGCAGGGCTGATAGGGGTGTAAATAATGTTTTCAATATCAGCCTTGAGTTGCTCCTTACCTGACCAGCAGTCAGTATCATTGATCCCTCACAATGTCCGTCCAGAAAACATGAAGCAGGAAATGAATGTATTTATAGAACGCAGACAATATACTTGGCACAATACATATAGGCCTTGTTCACACAAGGCGATTACATCCGTCCCCATGGTTTACCTGCACAGGGATGCAAAGGTGTTCCACGCATCTCCGTGCCAGCCGTCCAATCGTCTATTACGATGCAGCGGCTGCACACTGCTGATTCTAATATGACATTGGTTCAGGTACACGGCCCCCTCCCAGGTGTCACATTCAGAGCAGGGATCATGGATCAATAATATTGAGGGCAGGATAAGTAAGGAGCAATTCAATGCTAATATTGTGGGAAAATAACCGTCCAATTGTTCTGCTGGGGTCAATGATCAGTGATTTGTAATGGAGGATATTGGGGGGAAATGATTTACTCTTCCTGCTTCATATTATGGATGACATTGAGAGGGATCAATGATTGCACGTAAGGATCCATTCTGCACTGATATTGTTACATGGAATGGAGTAGGATTATTAATATCGATTTGTAGGACATGCAAGAACCAGTTCAGATAAAGTATTTACTCCCCCCATTCCTATTGCATGGAGTTTGATCAGTGATTAATAATATTGATTTGTGGCGATGAGGGTCAACCCAGGGCTGGTATTGGGGGCATTATCAACATAGCTGAATACTGATGCATAACATGCATGCGTTGGATCCGTGATCAATAAAATTGATTGTACATTGTATGGTCAGCTTTAACAGTTTTGCAATCCCCTTTAGATCTCCCACGTAATGTAAGT
>NC_133336.1:63356867-63420416 GCF_042186555.1 Aquarana catesbeiana
ACAGATTGGTTGGAGATGATAGACAACAGTAACTCAAATAACCACTCGTTACAGCCAAGCTATGCAGAATACCATCTCTGAACGCACAACACATTGAACTTTGAAGCAGATGGGCTACAGCAGCAGAAGACCATGCCGGGTGCCACTCCTGTCAGTTAAGAACAGGACACTGAGGCTATTCGCACAGGCTTACCGAAATTGGACAATAGAAGATTGGAAAAACTTTCCCTTGTCTGACGAGTCTCAATTTCAGCTTCAACATTCAGATGGTGGAGTCAGAATTTGGTGTAAACAACATGAAATCATGGATCCATCCTGCCTTGTATCAATGGTTCAGGCTGGTGGTGGTGTAATGGTGTGGGGGATATTCTCTTGGCACACTTTGGGCCCCTTAGTACCAATTGAGCATCATTTAAACACCACGGCCTACCTGAGTATTGTTGCTGACCATGTCCATCCCTTTATGACTACAGTGAACCATCTTCTGATGGCTCCTTCCAGCAGGATAATGCTCCATGTCACAAAGCTGAAATCATCCCACCACTGGTTTCTTGAACATGACAATGAGGTCTCTGTACTCCAATGGCCTCCACAGTCACCAGATCTCATCCAATAGAGAACCTTTGGGATGTGGTGGAACAGGAGATTCACATCATGGATGTGCAGCTGACAAATCTGCAGGAACTGTGTGATGTTATCATGTAATATGGACCAAAATCTCTGAGGAATGTTTCCAACACCTTGTTGAATCTATGCCACCAAGAATTTAAGCAGATCTGAAGGAAAAAGGGAGTCCAACTCGGGGCTAGCAAGGTGTACCTAATAAAGTGGCCAGTGTATGTATATATACGCGGGAGTGTAAAGACTCCTTCCCTTTTTTTTTTTTCTCCTTCCAAGGAATCTCATTGCACCACATTTACATATACTGACCTTTCTGTAAACGGCAGATTTTCTTTGCATAAGCATTTTGTTCTGGAAATCACAGCAAAGTGAATGACAACACATCTGGTGTAAACAAGCTGAGATGAAATGAAGAAAAAAAATACTCTTTAGTCCAGTTAAGTTTTTATCATTGCAAATGTGTTTTTTGATTACTAATCAATGTATATTAAAGTAGTACGAGCTAATTGCTATGAAACCATTCTTTCTATTTTAGTCTCGGAATCGTGTATATCAGGTTTTGCACGGCACATGGAGGTCATTATGATTCTATTTTAGACACTTGTCTCTGTTGGAAGGTTAATAAGTACAGGGAGGAGCTCCACAATGTGGAGATGTTTCTTTGTAATTCTCTGAGCAGACAGGTACAGAGGAAGCTGCAGTAGTAATGGTGTCACTATGAGTGTGGTCACTGCGGTGTGGGTGGGAGTGTGATGATAGTCAATGAACTAAAGAAAGTATTTAAAGCCCACCTCTGTGCAGATTGAGACCACTGTAATGAATAAAAAAGGGATCTCGGTAGAGCTGCACAATAAATCGTCAAGAATTGTTATCGCGATCTTGACTAAAGTGTTTTACAATTCTTTCTTTCTATGCAAAGAATTCTCTCTGCTCTTCTGAAGCCACACCCCTCAAAAGAAAGGAAGGAAAAAAACTGGGCGGTCTGCCAAGGATCAAAACATTCTTTATCAGTTGAACTGAAGTATAAACATTGTAACAATTTGTCAATGGAATAGACTTCCTGTGTAAGTGAAAAAAGTTTAACCACTTAAACACTAAACCTTTTTCTGACATTTGTTGGCTTTGAGTTAAAGGAGTCCACCTAAACAAAAATTATTAAAAGCCAGCAGCTACAAATACTGCAGCCGCTAACTTTTAATAAATGGACACTTACCTTTCCTGGAGTCCAGCGATGCCGAAGCCGATCAATAGCTCGGCTCTCGGCTGCTGCCGCCGCCATTCTCAGTGAGGAAATCAAGAAGTGAAGTGTTGCGGCTTCACTTCCTGGTTCCCTACTGCACATGCGCAAGTAGCGCTGCGCGTTCTCAGTGGTCCCCCGCTATCTCCTGGGACCTGTGTGTTTCCCGGGAGACGGTGGGGGGGTGTGGGAGGAGGCGTGACTACCGCGTGAGTCTATTCCCGGAAGTGGGTGCAGATACCGGTATTATACCGGTATCTGCACCCCCCACCACCCTGAAAGGTGCCAACTGTGGCACTGGAGGGGGGGAGGAATCTGATGAGCGGAAGTTCCACTTTTGGGTGGAACTCCGCTTTAAACTCATATTTTTTTTTGCTAGAAAATTACTTAGAACCCCCAAACATAATATAAATATATATATATATATATATATATATATATATATATATATATATATATATATATATATATATATATATATATATATATATATATATTTTTTAGTAGAGGCCCTAGAGAATAGAATGGTGGTTGTTGCAATATTTTATGTCACCCTATATTTGCGCAGCGGTCTTTTCAAATGCAATTTTTTTGGAAAAAAAATTACTTTAATGTTTTAAAAAACTAACCAGTAAAGTTAGCCCATTTTTTTGTATAATGTGAAAGATTTTACGTCGCGAGAATCGTGATCCTTTTTATTCTCAGCAAAAAAATTGTGCTTCTCATTTTGGCCAGAATCGTGCAGCTCTACATCTCAGACTGCAATACTCACCTTTCAGTGTGCAGGAGAAGCAGAGACATCGGCTGCAGAGCCTGGGGGATGACATAGATTTACTATAGGACAGGTGGTGTTGGTAGTATTCACCTCCCTTTTTCTTTTACAGGGTAGATAGAATAGTCTTAGAATGGGGAAGGGAGTAGATTTAACATTGGAATTTGACTGTTATTACACTTTAAGAATATTTCTCAGAAAGTCTTGCCCAATAGACCATATATGTAAATATTTGCCTGTTTCTCTTTTTCTCTAGTGATGCATCCTTGATTGAAATTGAGCTGTCTATAAACTTGCATTGCAAATTGCCACTTACGCTGCACAACTCATAAATTTCAATGGGTGAATTTACTAAAACTGATCAGTGTAAACAAACTTGCTGGTTATCGGCAGTACTTTTCTCATGTGCTGTCACAGCGCGAGGAAAGGAGAGTCAGTAATGACAATTCTGATGGGGCATTTGCACAGGTAATCAGGGCACTGCTTATCAGTGCCTCCTCATCAGTGCACATCAGTGAAGGAGAAAAATTACTTATTTGCATAATTTTGTAACCGAAACATAAGAATTTTTTTTTCAAAATTTTCCATGATTTTTTTGTTTTTGTTTAGCAAAAAAACCCAGTGGTGATTAAATACCACCAAAAGACATCTTTCTGTATTAAAAAAAAAAAAAAAAAAGATAAAAATTTCATTTGGGTACAGTGTTGCATGAGAGTGCAGTTGTCATTCAAAATGTGACAATGCTGAAAATTGGCCTGGACAGGAAGGGGGTGAATGTGCCCAGTAAGCAAGTGGTTAAGTATAACTGGGTCAATGTCATAATAAGGCATTACAGTATTATGTGAAAGCTGATCTTTGGAATTTGAGTTCTTGACACAGTTTAGAAAAAAAAAAAAAGTTTCACGGACGGTACACAGCTGTCAAGGCACACAAGGCAAGTGCATTTTAATATGGCCTCCGTCCCCCTTACACCCTTGAAATAGAAATTCCAGAGTGGTTTTCAGTTTGTAATAGGTCCAGGTCATATATTGTGATAGAAAACTAGATAACCCAGCAGGTAAAGACTAAGCAGCTGTAACTCGGCAGAGAACGCATCACAGGAAAACTCCAAGAATTGTATAGATTGATCTAGCAATAGATCACATTACAGAATGAAAATATTTTTTCTCCAAATTCAAGCGCTATCTTTTCTGACCTTTTTCAAGGTCACGCTTCTCGTAGAGGGATGATCAGGGCCTTGGCCCTCCTCTAGGTTGTGATTAGAACAAGTTCAGCCACAGAGCTGCTTCACATGAATCTGCAAGAATGAAAATATGGCCGGTATCATTCTCCAACAAACATGGAACCGATGAGGGTTCTGCGTTTTTGTTCAGGTCTGTAGGAGGAAAAGTCAGAGTTCTGGAGTCTGGAAGGTGGTTACACAAGTACCTTTTTTCTTGTAGTGCCCAGGCAACGGTTATGTCATCTTGCTTCTGACACAATCCTGTGAAATGTTGGGTAGCCCAAATCTCACTGAGAAGATCCTGCACTATGCTGCAGTGTCTTCATGTGAGTTTGAGTGCTCAGTATTCCCTTGGATCTTGTTGCTGCATTGCGGGGAGGAAGCTGGCTTATTAAACTATTTTTTCCTCCTACATGTATGTATACTGATGCTGGGAGCAAATATAAGAGTAGGATCTGAACAAAGGTAGAGGGCATATCCCCCGATGTGGGCACATGTTGATGTGAATGCTGTCAAAGGCATGACTTCTCCCTTTCTGTTCTTGTCAAAGGTACCTTGTTACAGAATCCTGTGACTTCTCTAAATTTGCAGTTAGGCTTCATGCACATGAGACGTCGGTGCAAACTCTGCTGAACACGTTTTTAAAAGCTGAAACCAGTGTTTAGAAACGCCTGTTTTTCTGCATTTGCATGCCGCGTTTAGCGGCGTTTTAGCGCGATTGCGTCTAGAAGCGTTTAGTTAAGATAACAAAGACCCTCCCCAAGCTCAGAGAGCATGATAAATTTTAACTGCTGCAGAGCAGAGAATGACATTTTGCGACCCAACTTTGGGGCCCCGTATCTCGGGGCCACTTGGTGCTAGGAACCCCAACTTTGGATATGTTGTAGTGCTAGTTCCACTGTGTTTGCACACCAAATTGGGGTTCTTAGCCCCAAGTGGCCCAGAGATATGGGGCCCCAATTCGGGTCGTAAAATGTCATTCTCTGCTGCAGAAAAGGGCTTGACATTTTGCGACCCGACTTTGGGGCCCCATATCTCGGAACCACTTGCTAGGAACCTCAAATTTGGTGTGCAAACACAGTGGAACTAGCACTACAACATATCCAAAGCTGGCGTTCCTAGCACCAAGGGGCCCCAAAGTCGGGTTGCAAAATATCATTCTCTGCTGCAGAAAAGTGCTTGACATTTTGTGACCCAACTTTGGGGCCCCATATTTCGGGGCAACTTGGTGCTATGAACCCTAACTTTAGATTATGTTGCAGTGCTAGTTCCACTGTGTTTGGGGTTCCTAGCGGCCCCCGAGATGCAGGGCCCCAAAGTCGGGTCATAAAATGTCATTCTCTGCTGCAGTTTACCATCATATTTCTGTGTTTTCTGGTCCAAAAATAGGGTTCCTTTAAAAACCCTTATAAACGCAAACACGGTACCGGCATTTTGCCGCGTTTGGCGTCTGAAACGTAGAAAACTTTTGTGTCTGAACCCATTTTTTTGCTTCTAGAAAAAGAGGTTAAACGTAAATGCCTAAAAAATGCAAAAAAACAAGACTGTGTACACGGACACATAGGATAACATTGAATGGGTTCAGGGGCAGTTGAAAAAAGTGTCCAACTGCCTCTGAACGCGCGTTTAACAGCATCTCGTGTGCATGAGGCCTTACTCGCTATCTCTTACATTTTTGGAGAAATTTGTGTTCTCCACTTCATTCTACTTTTTGTATGAGGCCTTTTGTTACTACGAAGGTGAATGTCATTGCAGTTTCTGCAGGCCGTCTTGTTATAACTTTTTTTTTTTTTTCCTAATCACATCTTGCTCTGTACTTTGTAACTTGCCTCTTACTCTAGATTTCTGACTGCAGCTTTGTGAACTAATGAACAACAGATGACGGGTTATAAAAGGGGAGCTCTGAACTGGAGTTGCCGTGTTGGCAGGCAGCCAGCGATCAGCATGCTATGTGAACGGGAGCCTCTTGTCGGCATGCTCAGTAGCTGGGAGATATCGGGAAGCTTGCATTGTTTTGGAATTTCACTTGGCATGCCTTGTGTGGACTATTTTTTGAATTGGTTCTTTTGAGAAGCATTGCTACAATAGTTTATGTTCATCATGGTGCCTGACCTTTTATACTAATTGAGATGGTGGCTTTTCAGTTTGATCTCATTTTGAAGATTAAAGGATAACAGTCCTTGAGGACACAGGTGTATCTAGCTAGCAAGAAACCTTTTTCCAACACAAGCATCCTTTTCACCTTATGCATTGCAGTAATGAGGGCCCAGAAATCCCTCAGTGATATGTATGCCAAGCCTAACCTCCTCCCTTTTTTCAAATAAAAAAAAAAAAAAAAGATTTAGATTTGCAAAATGGAATGTGAGGGAAAATTTGCAACAGGGCAGAGATAAAAAACTGACGGCTTCTTCCCTGCTACTAGAATAGACTGATCGGTGGTGCAGGCTATAGCTGGCAGCGCTGATCGAGTGGGGAAAATCCAACAGGGCGGTTGTGCAGAAGTCAATCAGTATTTTAACTTGTGTGCAACCACAGTGCCCATACAAGGATTCATATCTGGCCAGACACTGCTGAACCTGCTGAATTTTGATCCATGCTAGGCTTGTCATACACAGATGGATTTTTGGATGATTCTTGTTAAATCTACTCCACGTGGCCTGACTTTTGTCAAGAGTCGGGCAGAAAATTCTTGTTGAACGGCACCTACATCAAGTCATATACAGTCCCAGTTTGGGCTGTCAAAATGCGTCAGTCTGCAACCGCAGATTCTGCCATCAATGCTGTTTTAGCCTGGATGGGGGAGTCGAATGATTTCCTCATTGGCCCCACAGAAATTCTAATACGAAAGATAAAAGGTTTTGGCTGGACATACAACGGGTTTGTTCACACTCGTTGTATTGTGATTAATTTTCCAGCACAGGCAAAATTCAAAATTCATGGTTCCTGCAACTTGATTTTGGGGTTTAACTTGTGGTTTGCCATTCGTGTTGATACAAGTGGGGGTGGCGGGGGACGTTTAACATACACTTCTGGGAGTGCATAAACACAGCGCAAGTCGATTGTCAACCTTCTTATGAAGGCAGCTATACAGCTGCTTTATTGCTTTCTGTGCCCCCGGAAACTGACAACCCCCGCCATGCTTCCCAGGCTTTGGTGTCCCACCTGCAGATGCTGCTGGGTGGAGGGAAGGAAGACCAGGGAACATCCGCTCACCAATCTCTCCTCATAGCTGCAAAGAACCCAGAAGCAACATGTATAACATCACTTCCGATTTCTTGTGTCACTTTCCCTGGAGGGTGCGGAGAGGGAAGAAGCTAACAAAGTGTCATCTGCGTTACATTAGCTTCAATGGAGGGAAGGTGAGACAATAGGGGAGTCTAAGGCCCCTTTCACACTGACCGACCAATCGGGTCCACCTGCCAGTTTTTCAAGTGGATCTGATCAGACCATCCATATCTCTCTATGAAGCAGACGTGTCCGCTGACACTTTCCAGCTTCCGCTCCGCTAAAAACAGACGGAATGGGATCTATTTCCCGTCTGTCTGGCAGATCGGATTGGATGACAGCCGGATGGAAACAGTCTGTTTCTATCCTACTGCCCCACAGAGAAGAGCGGGCTGTGTCCACTCCGCTATAACTGTCATCCATCTGATTAGTGGATAGATCCCTTTGCTGAGCAGGCGGATCCGCTTAGCAAAATCGGCCTCGTCTGCAAGGGGCCTAAAAAAAGCCACTGATATCTAATTAAAGAGTACCTGTCACAAAGTGTTTATCTCATAGGGGAATTTTCGTCTTCTGTTGTATAAAGTTTTACTAACAAATAAATAATCCTGCCTCTTCACCTTGTTTTTTGTATTCATTCAGAAGATGCAAAGCATTCTCTGGATGGTACCTGTGCCAAGCGGCTGATCTCCTGTGTTCAAAAAAATAAAATGGTGCATGCTGTACTAATGTAAAAATATAACCATACCTGGAATTCATCGTCTTCAAACAATTCATTCAATTTCTATTAAATTTAGCAGGCCTTAGCATTATATGGCTTACAATCTAAGGGTCCCTAACTCACATTCATACATACTAGGGATAATTTAGACAGGATCCAATTAACCTACCAGCATGTCTTTGGAGTGTGGGAGGAAACCGAAGTACCCGGAGGAAACCCACGCAGGCACAGGGAGAACATGCAAACTCCAGGCAGGTAGTGTTGTGGTTGGGATTGGAACTAGCGACCCTTCTTACTGCTAGGCGAAAGTGCTATCCACTACACCACTGGTAGCAGTAAGAAGGGTCGCTGGTGTAGTGGGTAGCACTCTCACCTAGCAGTAAGAAGGGTCGTCGGTTCGAATCCCAACCATGACACTACCTGCCTGGAGTTTGCATGTTCTCCCTGTGTCTGCGTGGGTTTCCTCCGGGTACTCCGGTTTCCTCCCACACTCCAAAGACATGCTGGTAGGTTAATTGGATCCTGTCTAAATTATTCCTAGTATGTATGAATGTGAGTTGGGACCCTTAGATTGTAAGCTCCTTGAGGGTAGGGACTGATGTGAATGTACAATGTATATGTAAAGCGCTGTGTAAATTGACGGCGCTATATAAGTACCTTTAAATAAATATGGCTTAGGGTAGATCAAAAGGGGATTGTACAATCAGATTGTATAGTATGTTGTCAGATTTAGAGTAAAATATGATCACCTTTACATTCTGCTTTGCCCTTCACTGGTGAATGTATTGCTGGTTTCCTAGGCAACACATCATTATTAGTGCCGTTCATGAATCCTTCATATGAAAACAGTCTGGGAGAGTGTCCTCAGCTAGGCAACTATCCTATATTTATAACTGAGAGCCTCAGTGTAACAAGGGACATGTGCGCCATTAGTCAAGAATTGAAGATTTCTGCTTTTGTTTCCAAGATGCCAGTTATGCTTCAGGCACAGCTTTATGTTATGTTGAGACTTGTTTGTTGACTGTATTTCAAATAGTCTTGTGATTGGCAGAGTATTATGGAATATAAAGGAAACATCTCAGTGTTCAAATGACTTTTTCCTATTTTAGGGCCGGTTCACACTGCTGCGTGGTGTCATTCGCATCGCACTGCAAATCACATGCGATGTCCGTGTGATGCGATTTCAGCCATACAGATAGTATGGCTGAATTTGCATCGCATTTGGACCAAACTCGCACAGGACCCTTTTTTTTTTTTTTTTGGTCCGTACCAGAATCTGATCGCATGGCTGTTCACACCCATACGATCCAATTCCTGTCCGAATTGCACTGCAACATGTGAACTGATTTGGGGGCTTCATTAACTTTCTATGGAGACTCCCAGCAGTTCGCATAGGGCAGTGTGAACTGCCCCCGGAGACATGTGATGCCGGAACCCGCAGTGGATTCGCAGGGTTCTCTCATCGCAGCAGTGTGAACCGGCCCTTAGTGTCCTCAGGCTAGATCAGGGGTAGGCAACCTCGGCCCTCCAGCTGTGGTGAAACTACAAGTCCATGACAATCAGAGGTATGACTCTTAGAGGCAGAGGCATGATGTGATTTGTAGTATCCCCCACAGCTGGAGGGCCAAGGTTGCCTACGACTGGGCTAGACACAAAGGTAACCGTATGTAACTTTATACTTCCGGTGTGACATCTCTGCATTACATACATTGTTCCCCAACTTTTGTGTCTTTAAAAATGCTCCATGTACAGACTTCCTGTTTGAACTAACAATATTCTGCCCCTGATGTAAACTCAAGCAGTGTTGTCACCTCGGCCCAGTTCTATTTACTGGACTGCAAACCCCTCCCACTTTTCCCCACTCCATATCATAAGGGGGAGGTCTTCTGTGGCCCTCAAGGCAAGCAGTACAAGCATACTGCAGTGTATACTCCCGAACCATTCCCACACACCTAGCAGTGTATACTCCCGGCCCATTCCCACTCACCTAGCAGTGTATACTCCCGGCCCATTCCCACACACCTAGCAGTGTATACTCCCGAACCATTCCCACACACCTAGCAGTGTATACTCCCGGCCCATTCCCACACACCTAGCAGTGTATACTCCCGAACCATTCCCACACACCTAGCAGTGTATACTCCCGGCCCATTCCCACTCACCTAGCAGTGTATACTCCCGGCCCATTCCCACTCGCCTAGCAGTGTATACTCCCGGCCCATTCCCACTCACCTAGCAGTGTATACTCCCGGCCCATTCCCACTCACCTAGCAGTGTATACTCCCGGCCCATTCCCACTCACCTAGCAGTGTATACTCCCGGCCCATTCCCACTCACCTAGCAGTGTATACTCCCAGCCCATTCCCACTCACCTAGCAGTGTATACTCCCGGCCCATTCCCACTCGCCTAGCAGTGTATACTCCCGGCCCATTCCCACGCGCCTAGCAGTGTAACTCTGGACTTACCGGAATTACGGGAGAATCTGCCCACCATTCCAGAATCGCAGCAAAACACTGTTTACATTTGTGATGTCATTACTTCTAATGGCACCCCAAATTGATTTCCCTTCACTTCCTGTCTTTTAGTCAAAACAGGAAATGAGAAAAATCCCAGCATTTCACCAGAACTAGTGTCCCTATTGGATGATTTATCCTCTATTCTGATGTCGATCCAAAATTTTGGAATTTCCCATTACTTTAACTTTTGATAACCATAAACGGGACAAATGGAGAGAGTGAGTCTCCCTAATGGGGCACAGACAGCAATAAAAACTGGCAGGTGTTTTATTCCCTCTCCACTCTATCCAAAAGTAAACAAAAAAAAACAAAGTGTCTTTAGTGACACTTTAAAGTAGTTGTAAACCTCAGACATGAAATATAAACAAAGCATATCCCTCTATAGAGTGTACTTGTCTCTATCCAGCACACAAAGTGTCATTCCTGTCTGGTGCTTCATTTCTCTGCTATCAGCAGGAGTCACTTCTGACAAGTTTTCCTGACACCAAGAGAAAGAACAGGAACAAGAGCACATAGCCTGGGAATCTGAGTGACAGCCTCAGCTTTGTTCCTGCTTGCTGTGTGTGAAGGGGGGCGTTTCCCTTCCCTCCAATCGGCTCTCGCTGAGCTCTGCAAATTGTAACTTCAGCTCTCCGCGCCATGTACAGCCAGCCGAAGGAATATTTGTAAAGGGTTTTTTTTTTTTTTCTGGAAAGGATTTATTATAAAGCACAGAAAAATAAGGTATTCTGTGCAGAAATTGCCACTTACCAAATGGTTATCCAGTTCCATTAATGTGTATAGTGACTTAAGCCTGGGTTCATACAGCGCACCGCATTCCTGGTCAAATTCCATGCGATTCTTTGCACTGCGATTTGAGCCCATACATTTTGTATGGGCTCAAATTGCACCACAAAGTTATTAGTTTAGGTATCTGATCAATTGTACAATTAATCCTTGGTATCTGTGAAACCCTAGGGTTTATATGGCGACAGTACAGTTACGATGCAATACAATAGGAATCTGAGAGACCTGCTTGTTAGCCTGGCCATACATTATACAATTTTCTTGTACAACTTTCCTTTAGATTTACCAAAACCATAAAATATGAGGTTAATCCTAAACACTTTCAATTTGTATGTGATCAGGCAGGCCCTTGCACTACATAGTTAAAGGTAAATCTAAAGAAAATTGTATGGTGTGTGGCCAGCCTTAGTTTACAATCAAATCTCCCGATGTTTGTCACAGGTGTCATGTGATCTGTCAGTTCTGACTGCTGCAATCTTTTTGTATTTTGTCCAGAACTAATGAGGTTCAAGGTCACTGAAGGTGTCTGTAGTAATTGTTTTGGCACGTGTCCTCAGTGTGTCATTGTGACTCATCCGTTTGCTCTATTACAGGGAAAGTTTTTTTTTTTTTTTTTTTTTTTGTTTGCTTTGCTTTTGTGTTTGTTTTTTTAAAATGTGTATACAAGGTGAGATCAAAAAGTTTCAAGACTAGCTCTGTTTATGTTTACACAAAAGTACTTTATTTACATTTACACATGATCACCTTTTAAGGTTCCATTCACACCTAAACGTATTGATTTACTGATTTTTAATAAGCGTTTTAGAAGTGTATTACAAGCAGGGTCTCCAAACTTCCTAAACAAAGGGCCAGTTTACTGCCCTTCAAACTTTTATATGGGGGAGGGGGGCCCGCGGCAGACTGTGGTCAGTGGGAGTAGAAAATGTCCTGGTGTCAGTGGGAGTTAACCATGTCCCATCATTGGTGTCAGTGGGATGAATAGTGTCCCATCCTTGGTGTCAGTGGGATGAATAGTGTCCCATCCTTGGTGTCAGTGGGATGAATGGTGTCCCATCCTTGGTGTCAGTGGGACGAATAGTGTCCCATCCTTGGTGTCAGTGGGACGAATAGTGTCCCATCCTTGGTGTCAGTGGGACGAATAGTGTCCCATCCTTGGTGTCAGTGGGACGAATAGTGTCCCATCCTTGGTGTCAGTGGGAGGAATAGTGTCCCATCATTGGTGTCAGTGGGACGAATAGTGTCCCATCATTGGTGTCAGTGGGACGAATAGTGTCCCATCATTGGTGTCAGTGGGACGAATAGTGTCCCATCATTGGTGTCAGTGGGACGAATAGTGTCCCATCATTGGTGTCAGTGGGACGAATAGTGCCCCATCATTGGTGTCAGTGGGACGAATAGTGCCCCATCATTGGTGTCAGTGGGACGAATAGTGCCCCATCATTGGTGTCAGTGGGACGAATAGTGCCCCATCATTGGTGTCAGTGGGACGAATAGTGCCCCATCATTGGTGTCAGTGGGACGAATAGTGCCCCATCATTGGTGTCAGTGGGACGAATAGTGCCCCATCATTGGTGTCAGTGGGACGAATAGTGCCCCATCATTGGTGTCAGTGGGACGAATAGTGCCCCATCATTGGTGTCCCATCATTGGTGTCAGTGGTAGGAGCTATGCCCACCGTAGGGGGGGAAATAGCTAAAGGGCCAGATAAAAAACAAGCAAAAGCGAAGGGCCGCATCTGGCCCCTGGACCGCAGTTTGGAGACCACTGGTTTAGATCATGGCCCACTTTGTTTTTGGCTTGCTTCACCCAAAGCGGAGTTCCGCCCGCCCCTTTAAAAATGAAGTCAGCAGCTTCACATACTGTAGCTGGTGACTTTTAACATTAGTTCACTTGCCTGTCCTGGAGTCCAGTGATGTCGGTGCACCGCATGTTTCCATCAGCTGTCGGGGGCTGCCCCCACCATTGCAGGTGAGGGAACCCGGGAGTGTAGCCTTTCGTCTTCACGACCTGGTCCCTACTGCGCATGCCCAAAGGAGAGGGAGACTGAGCTGCTGACGTAAATTGCAGTGGCCCGGTCTCCTGAAGTGGGGACAGGGTAATTGTAAAAAAAAAAAAAAAAAAAACAGGTATCCCCCCTTCCCCCCTCCAACAGGTGCCAAATGTGGCACTGGAGGGGGGGGGGGGATCGGATAAGTGGAAGTTACACTTTTGGGTGGAACTCCGCTTTAATTCCTGTATATTAGTGGGAATGCAGTGTGAATGCATGGAAAACATGCCTCGAATACAAGATCTGTTCCCTAAAGAGACAGTGGGAAAAAGCCATTGTTTTCTCAGAGCCGGAGTCTCCAAATTACTGCCAAATTCGTCAAGCTCCAAAGATTTTATCCAGCCCCCTGATATAAGAAGGAACTCTTATTGCTATGTAAAACAGATTCCATACCATCACCCCTAGGTGGTTTTGGGCACATGCTATCCCACAATGCATTTCAGTGCCTTGTTGACCTTGTCCACATTGCCTTGTGAAACGTGTGAACTTCATACCAAGACTTCAGGGATAAAAGTTGATCTTGGTACTTGCATACTTTGCATGTCTGATTTTGTAGGCTTGTTTTTGGAGGTAATGTACCAACACTTTGTGGCTGTGCTGCTGCATGTTGGGTTTTATACATTACTGTATACCACATAGTAAATGTGTGCAACTGCCTTTCAAGAAAACCTTTTTTTAGAAAATGTGAAATGCTATTAGATATGTATATATCCTAAATGCAAGTCTATGGAAGCTTGAAGGTGTGCAGCTTGCTTGTGACAGTGGTAATGCTGCTAGTTGGCTGCTGTCATTATTGCTTTTATTTCTGAAACTGTCAGGCTATTGTGATGTGAGCTGGACGCAGTCCCCTTCATTGATGGGTATACATCCAGAAAATGGCACGGATTCCTCACTAGTTGTGGAGGGATGTGTTGCATTATCTGTTCTGTCTTGGTTCCCCAATGACCTTGGGTGTGACCTATCATTCCCATACATACCTCCTGCTGTATACATAGAGGTCACTGGTTCATGAGGCCAAAATACGTTTCTCCATACGTTGTGCTGAAAAGGAGCCTCTTGTGATGTGAACTGTCTCATTTGGGCAGCACAGTGGTGTAGTGGGTAACACTCTCGCCTAGCAGTAAAAAGGGTTGCAGGTTCGAATCCCAACCACGACACTACCTGCCTGGAGTTTGCATGTTCTCCCCGTGCCTGCGTGGGTTTCCTCCGGGTACTCTGGTTTCTTCCCACACTCCAAAGACATGCTTGTAGGTTAATTGGCTTCTGTCAAAATTGGCCCTAGTATGTATGAATGTGAGTTAGGGACCTTAGATTGTAAGCTCCTTGAGGGTAGGGACTGATGTGAATGTACAATGTATATGTAAAGCGATGTGTAAATTGACAGCGATCTATAAGTACCATAATAATTATTTATAGGATAAGTTAATGGTACGCCTGTATGTAGGATGAACTGAGTCTGTCATGCTGCTTCCAGTGTACTGAATGATTGCCGGTGTCTTCAGTACAGTTTGTCACTTTGCCCATTCAGGCCACGTATCATGTGGGGGAGGGAAGATGGTCTTAAACCCAGTATAAAGCTCCAAGTCAGGGCTCCGCCAAGTGAACAGCAGATAATTGGACAATGTGATTTCCTTTTTTTAGGACCTTTTTGTTGCAAGGAGAAATTTGGCATGTTTGGTCAAAATTTAAAGAGACCCTGTCATCAGCCTAAAAAGTTGCAGGTAAAAGTACAGAAAAAGCAAGTGAGGACTTGCATTGTTTCTTTCCGTAAACATTGATTTCTTGACTTGCAATGTTTCTCCGAACTTATTAGCAAAGTTGACTTCTTCAGGAAAAGTCAATTCCCTTGCACAGCCCCCTTCCTCCTTGCATGTTACAGTCCTCTCCTGGTCTGGAAGTGTCTAATCTGTCTTAATGATCCAGCTACATTGCTTCTCTCCTCACTTCATAACATTTTATGTAGCGGCTGGGGGAGGAGCGACATGGGATGCTATCGAGTATTAATTACTTCAGTAACAGCTGAAGCTTCTGATATCCAAGATGGTGACTTCCAGCAGTAGTCTACTAGGTTTTGGAGATTTACACAGTTGAAAAGAATGATCTGGCAACAGGGTCTCTTTAAGGGAAACTTGTGCTAAAAGAAGCATGGGTACTGCCATTGCTGACCACCAATTTTGGGAATGCTGGTTCCTGTATTTTCATATTCATCGACCTGAAAGTATGTAGAGTTCTAATTTTCTTCATCTGAATTCTTGTTCTAGGTCGATGACTCCAGCTAAATGATCCTTGTTACATTTCTTGTAGCTTTCATTCTTGACGGCTTTCTGTATGTGTATCAATGTGTAATCAAAACACACTGTGTGATCTAAGCCAAAAATGGTTACAGTGAGATCTTTCTAGTAAAGAGAAAACAAGTTCCTTGGAACTGATACACCGCTAATATTTGAAACACTGAGATGCCAAGTGCACATATTATGATTCTTGCCTCTGAGCTGGGATGGCCCATATGGTTTTGATCAGGTTTCCTTCAGAAGTTTATCGTCTATGAAATGTAGTTTTGTCCTCGCAGATTAGCAGCTCAGACCTGCTTGTGTTTTGTTATCAGCACATTGGACAGCTGATTACTGGGGCTGCCTAGTGTTGACAGTTTCTCTTATCCTTGTCTCACCAATATGATAGTCGGGACTGGTAATGTGACTTGGTAAAACAGTTTTCTGCTCTAAAAACTTGTAGAACGGAATAGAATTGTGAAGGAAAACTATGCACACTATTTAACTATAAATAGTTAACTATGTAACTAGAGCAATTCAATAAAATTAGTCTTGTGCAAAATGTGAGATATATAATATATCTAATAATATAATATATATCATTTTTTTTTTTTTTTTTTGAGAAAACAGAAAATAAATACATAAAATTTTACATCCCCTTTTGAAAAACCAAGTCTGACTTGTTTTTTTTGTGTGTTTATTTTCGCACAACAAAACAAGTCAGGCTTGGTTTTTAAAAGGGGATGTAAAATTTTCTGTATGTATTTTTTCTCAAAAAAAAAAAAAAAAAATACAGAAAATTTTACATCCCCCTTTTAAAAACCAAGCCTGACTTGTTTTGTTTGTGTGTGTGTTTTTTTATTTGTTTTGCCATTTTCCTGTCCCATTCTGGAGATATCCCTCTACTTCCTGTCCCATTGCCAAACAAAGAACCCCAGGTCACCAGGGCTAGTGCAGCAGCGTTTTGCGGGCGGATTTAACCCCTTTTCGGCTGCTAGTGGGGGTTAAAATCGCCCCGCTAGCGGCCCAATAGCGCCGCTAAAGTGGCGCTAAAAATAGCACCGCTTTACTGCTGACACCCGGGGCGGCTCAGTGTGAAAGGGGTCTAAGTGTAGCAATATGGTTACATTTAATTAAGGTACAACATTTAGCAACTCGCATGGTTGATTAAAAGAGGCACATCTAAGTATGCAAGCACCTGGGATAAAGCTGTCCACATAGACCGTCCTCTGCACCGTCGGCTCTCACCGCTGTCAGTCTGCAATCATGACCGGGAAGACTACCCTGCAGTAGAGCGATTTGAAAGCGAGCCTTGGAGCACAGTGTGGAAGGGACAACATCAATGGCGGTGTGGTGGATGGTCTATGTCAGGGGTGCCCAACCACATGTGACCTGCGGCGCCCTCTGATGTGGCACACCACATCTTGCTCTGAGATGGGTCGGCAAGCCCAGATCACGGGTTCCAGACCCGCCATCTCTGAGCATCAGCACAAAGAACAGAGCCGCTGCTAGAGGAAGCAGAGCCAATGCTTCCTGTATAGCGCCGGCTCCTTCACAGGTGGAGTGATACCAAATGTACCAGCCTTGGAGGACAGCCAGCAGCAGCTACCAGCCATACCCGCCTGGGGGACAGCAGCAGCCAGCTGCAGGAATCCTGAGGAATAAGTGAAGCTTGAGGTCAGTTGAGGAGCAGGTAAACTGCTGTTCATCAGTGTGAAAGTAGCCTTAGGCCCCTTTCACATGATCGGTCCGATCGGATTTGTCCCCTTCTGTCTGGGTGGATCGGAGGACCCTTAGGCTAGAGCGGGCTGTGTCCGTGTCTGCTCCACATATGCAGAGTGGACACAGACCTGCCATCCACCCTTTACGCTCATTGTGGCCCGTGACTGGTTACCAAGTCGCTAAAGTGGCCCTCGCTCCTCAAAAGGTTCAGCACCCCTGGTCTATGTGGACAGCTTTACCCCGGATACCTGCATACTTGGATGTGTCTGTTTTAATCATCAACCATGTGAGTTGCTAAATGTTGTACCTTCATTAAATGTAACCATATTGCTACACTTAGAGGCGCCTCTCTTCTGTTTAAGGCCTCATGTGCACTGCTGCTGCTAAACGGACGTTCAGAGGCAGTTGGGCACTTTTTTTTTTCAGCTGCCCCTGAACTCATCCAATGTTCTCTTTGGTGTACATGTACACAGGTTTGTTTACTGTCGTTTTTAGGCAGTTGCGTTTTATAGGCCTTTTTTTTGAAGGCCAAAGTTTCAGACGCTAAATGCGGTAACCCATGTTTAGCCGCGTTTCGTTCATAGGTGTTTTTCGTTTTTGGCCATGAAGAAAAAAAATTTTTTATTTTTTTATTTTTTTTTTAAACACAGCATGTAAACGCAGCAAAACAGACAGTTTAAATGTAGGTTACTATCCGTCAAGTTAAATCGTCCCGTATACATGAAGCCTTATACTCCATTGTGACATGGCGCTACTTGTATATCAAGACATCGCTTATATATATCAAGTACAAATGTTTTTAAAAAGTTTTGCTTGTCTTGCAAAACGCTCTCAAACCAAGTTTTTACTGTACTTACTTTCAACCTGGAAATCTTCACTGTTTCTCTGCACTGCACAGCTGTTGTGCGAAAATTTCCTGGCAATGTTCTATGTCTATTGCACGTGCACACCCCCTTGTTCTGTTCAGTCTTGTGCCTGGGGCCCATACTCCTTTGAACTTCTAGGGCCACCATTAATGTAGACAGGAATGAGTCAGAGGAGCTGAGTGGGAAATTGTTGGCTGAACAGTGACTCTACTCTATCTGATGCGATCACTGTTAAGGTATTCTGACTACAATGGGTGCTGGTTGTCAGAATACAAAAGCTGGTAGAGGGGATTATTGCTCCATCTATGCTGTTTAGCATGGATTGAGGACTCTTTACTTTCTCTTGTTCAGCCATTGGGCTGAATGAGGGAAATCTATACAGAGTATGCCTAGCCATTGCGCTCCCTACCCAACCCCATGGCAGGACATTGTGTTCTGACAGAAGTGGGCTATTGGCTGCAGCCACTGGTGATCCAAAAAATTTCCCTTCATCACTTTGCCAGCAGTCTATCAAATATCTGATTTTTGTCATGTGATGAAGGCCAAAACACTGATTGAAATTCGGTCGGTCCAGCTCTAAGCTTCCCATACATTAGTGTATTTTTTTACATTCAACCAGCGGGTTGAACCAATGAAAGGGCTTCATTTTCCCATTCACATACTCTAGGTGGGTACAGGAATCCTCCCCGCTGAGCCAGACCTCCCCACCCACCTCCAGAATGCGCTGATTGAGTGAAAAATTTCCAACAGGGCGATTGTACAGAAGCCGATTTCCGATCCATGTATAGCTGGCTTTATTATTTAAGTATGTGGCTTTCCCTGGGGGGGGAGCTTTAAGGGACTCCCTTCACTTAGTGATGTTCTTTTAAGCCTGAAATGGCAACTGGAGCAATTATCAGTAGGGTGTTGCATGTTACACATATAAACAAGCTGTGTTGACACTTGCTTGTGGAATTGGGCCATTTGACTTCTTTTTGAATGGTTGGTTGAAGCCATTCTCCAGGACACGCATTTGATATTGAAGCCAGATCTAACACTTAAGTCAAAACGACCTCATTTTATATTTAAAGTGTCTCACAGGACAAAATAAATGTAAAATATATTAAGGCATAAGTGCAGCCAAAATAAAACAGACAAATTAGCACAAGGGACATAACCTGCGGTGAGTAGAATGTGTCGCTTGTGATTCCTCTTTAATAGAAATCCCCCCTCAGGTTTATGTGCCCCTCTAAACCCCCTGTAGGCTTCTGGTGCCACGGGGTTTAATAGAACTAAGGGGCTGTCACGGGATTTCATTAGCGGAGTCCGTCCCTTTTTTCCAGCTGCTCTATTCACAGAAGCCATACTTAAACATCTATGACTGAGCCTAGGTTCACACTTATGCGAACTGGATGCGGATTTCCCCACATCCAATTAGCATGACAGGAGAGTGTGTCCGGCTCTCGATAGAGCCAGTTCACACACCTCCGGGGTGGCCACAGTCCACATCTGGAAAGGACCCTGTGCGTCTTTGGTTTCCAATTCAGGTGTGAATTCGGGCAAAAAATGTGGACCTGAATCAGTGAACAGACACGCATTGGACCCCCTGCTGTGAGCCGCGGACGCAGCATGTATGAACCCAGCCTGAAACGGGATCTAAGAATGGAGGATGGGTGGATGATGGGTCCGCCCCCTTCATTTTGTAGATCACGTTTCATTCATAGAAGCTGTAGTACAACTTCTATGAATGGAGCAGCCGGTTCTGTTGATGAGCCTATGACAGCCCCTTGGTTATTAACCCCTGCCACGCCAGAAGGTTAAAGTGTTACTAAACTCGGGACCCTGCATTCACTATATCTGGTCTCCCACAATACACAGAATGTGGAAATGCAATTGTTTTTATAAATATAAACTGCTAAATAGCTTTTCTCTTCAGCGGTATATAGCAGTCTCGCGACCTCTATCAGAGCCTGGTTAAAGCTTGTAAGAGGAGTTTTCATTCTGTACTGACTGTCCTATCAGGATGCGGGTCTCCTGACCCTCTGGGCAGTGCTGGTTGGTCCTGTGCTGATCACATGCACCCTCCCCAAGAGAAGAAAAACTCTCTAGCCATACACCGCAAACTGAGCATGTGCAGCCTGTCCCCTGGCTCTGTATTATCAGGAAATTATACTGGGGACGGTGGAAGGAGGAGAGGATCAGAGAAGACGGGATCAAATAGTCTTTTTACACAATGCAGAGGATTAACCCCTTAGGTTCCACCGTGTATATGCAGTAAAGCATGCTGGTTCTACTGACTGATCTTACTGTTGTGGGTTTAGTAACACTTTAAAGGTGGGGGGGGGGGGGGGGGGGGAGTCATGTACAGATTGGGATTTCAACAAACAGAAGAGGCATGGACACAAGGGACACATTCTACTGACTGTAAAGCCTAGTACACACTAATTGGTCTTTTTTTTTTTTTAATTTTCATTCAACCCAGCGTGCTGAACAAGAAAAAACTGCAGAGCTCGAGTGGAGCCACTGCACTAACTATGCTATATAAGTACAGTGATCTCCCCTGCTGAGCTGTTGTGTTCTGACAGGGGGGCGCCCTCCCCATCAGAACAAACTGGTCAGCGCTGATTGCTGATCGGTACACCTTTTTCCATCATGCCACTGTTGGATTGGTTGCTGTAAACATGGGCTGAATGTTGGCCGGTTTCTATTGAACTGACCAATACCACCCAACATTTGGCTCATGTGTACAATCTTAAAGTGATTGTAAACTCTCGGTGTTACTTTTATGGGGAAAAAAAAAGAAAAATGTCATACCTGCTCTGTTGCAGTGGATTTGTACAGAGCAGCCCGCATCCTCCTCGGGTCCCTCGTCTGTGATCCTGGCCCCTCCCTCCTGTTCAGTGCCCCCACAGCAAGCAGCTTGCTATGGGGGCACACGAGCCGAGTCACAGCTCCCTGTGTCCATTTGGACACGGATCCCCGTCCCCCTCCCCTGACTGACTAGCTGACTTTGACAGCAGCAACAGCCATTGGCGCCGCTGCTGTCTCAGCCAATTAGGAGGGAGAATCTTGTACGGCTGAGACACTCGTGGGCATTGCTGGACAGAGAAGGACCTCGGGTAAGTATTAGGGGGCTGCTGCATACAGAAGGCTTTTTATCTTAATGCATTAAGATAAAAAAAACTTCTGCCTTTACAACCACTTTAATACTACATTGTTTTGCACAGAGCAGCCCTGATCCTTCTTTTCTGGGGTGCCCCGGCGGTGCTCCTGGTTCTTCCTCCTCATTGGGTGCCCCCACGGAGAGCCGCTTTCTATGGGGGCATCCTCATGAGTCCCTCTGCTGCACCCATTGACACAGACAGCAGGACTCAGCCCCGCCCTCGGCTCCCATGTAATTGACCGCAGCGGGAGCCAATGGCTCCTGCTCCTATCTATCCAATGAGGACCCGAGACAGCGGCTGGAGCCACTGGGCTCGTGCTAATCACTGGATTGATTGGGTTCAGGTATGAAAAAGGGGGGCTGGGGGGGGGGGGGGGTTTGCTGCGGCGGCAGATGAAGCACAGAAGGTTTTTTCACCTTAATGCATAGAATGTCAATCACAGCCAGTGAGCCAATGAGGAGAGATCTGGGGAAGCAGGGCAGAGTCACTACTGTGTGTGTCTTATGGGTGCATAGAGCAGCGGTGCCCCCAGGGCAGGCAGCATTCTCTGGGGGCACTGCTCGAGGGGGAGGAGCCAGGAGTGTCAGTGGGGGACCCGGAAAGAGGATTGGAGCTGCTCTATGCAAAACTACTGCACAGAGCAGGTAAGTATGTATGTGTATATATGTGTGTGTATGTATGTATATATATATGTATATATATGTGTATGTATATATATATATATATATATATATATATATATATATATATATATATATATATATATATATATATATATATATATATATATATAGTGTGTATGTATATGTGTATATATATATATACATATATTCTTTTAATGTCACTTTAACTAGCTTGTAATATGGCAGTATATTAAATACAGAGGCAGGTATGTATATTGAATTGTATGCTTCTATAGATGGAAATTTTCTACTGTATCAAGACAGATAATCCGAGTTTGTATTTACAATAGTTTATTTGAGCACAGACTATTTGCTGCTTGCTTTTTGTTTTTGTTTTGTTATTGCTTACCCATACAGTTTCTTATGAAATTATTTGGCAAGTTAACATATGGAAATGTGACCTTATTTGGTCACCATCTGTATCTTGATCTTTCTGCAGATCTCTTCTGGTAGTTTTTGAAGAAAATGCCCTGTAAACTATGACCTACTTCCTGCTCAGCCTGAGGCGGTGTAAAGCCATTTGCAGGAACATTATGTGCCAGCTCTATTGTAGATATACACCCTATATTTTGCACACTGACTGGGGTAGATTCCACATGTTAGGCTTTGCATTGCACAATTCCCAGATAACATTTTCTTTTATACTGGCTTCTTTTTTTAGTGTTAAAGTGACACTAAGCGGAATCCTTATTCTCTAAAAATAATCCATACACATCCACAACTTGCTGGCTCTGTAATCTATATTTTATGAAATTGTTTCTTAGTGTGTTTTTCTGTAATCTGTAAATTCCTGGTGTGTGTGTGTGTGTTTTTTGTTTTGTTTATTTTCAGCTGTCAGAGGACGGCTGCATGCATTCTTCATGGTCTCATTGTATGTAGGAGTGTAGCCACCCTCCCGCTTGCTCCTGAGATGGCCTATGGAGTAGTTTGTAGTGTGCATAGAGATGTGAAACTTACCACAACTAAAGCGCACTGCTGGTTCCATACAAATGGAAGTGAGCGGGAAACGGAGAGGTTTGGGAGTTCAGAGGATGTTATTAGAAGGCAGAAAAACCACAGTAAAAAACTAATGATGCATGGGGTTACAGGGACATAAGTAGATTATTTTTGGAGAATAAGGCTATTGTTTGGTGTAACTCTAAGGCCTCTTTGACACGGGTGATTCATTCAGGTCCGCCTATCAGTTTTTTTTTTTAGGCAGACCTGAACGGACGCTCCATAGACCTCTATGGACCATCAGATGTCAGCAGTGACATGTCCGCCCGCTCTGATCCGAAAAAGTGTGACGGAGGAAAAACCTATTTTTCCATCCGTCATCGGATCAGGTGACGGCGGACTCTACGGTCCGTCTTCATCCGATCCCCCATAGGGGAGAGCAGTGCTCTGACAGGTCCGTCCCTGCACAGTGTGCAGCGATGGACCTGTCATCTGCCTGCTCAGCGGGGATCCACGGAGCGATCCCCCGATGAGCAGAGCAGGCTCCGTACACAGACACGTCCGTGAGAAGAAGCCCTAAAGCAGTGTTTATCAATGTTTTTTTCACGTCAAGGCACCCTTTAAAATTCTCAACGCCCCACCCCATTCTAAAATTTAAAAAACGAAACTACTAATTTTACATAATGCAGCAACATCCACATGTGTAGGACACCCAAAATTAGAGGTGATTTAGTCTTCCAAAGCAAAATGCACCTTTGCCCACTTGGCACGGATTAGTATGTCAATGTTTCTCTTCTCCATCACTCAGCTAATGTGTCCCCAGTGTTGACGGAGAGGGGAAGATAAGGGACAAACCAGAAAGTTGTGCAGGTGCAAGGTTGTAATAGTGTGCAATGAAAACCTGTGGCTTTATGGGACTAATGGGTAGGCTTGATCCACTTGCTGGCTTGCATACAATTTTTATAGACATTTTGCCAAGGCACACCCTGATGACAGCTGAAGGCACCCTGGTTGAAAAAGGCTGCTTTAAAGTACAACTAAAGGCAAAACTTTTTTTCTCTTCTTTTTTTTTGGATAGAGTGGAAAGGGATTAGAACCCCTGTCAGTTTTTCTTGCTGTATGTGCCCACTTTAGGGGTTTTACCCTTATCATTGAAAGTACATGAAAAGTAATAGAGGGGAAATCTGCCAATGGGGACACTAGTTCTGGTGACCTGGAGGTCCCCCAGGGATTCCCTTCATTTGCAGGGTTTTCCTCTCACTTCTACATTGGAGAGGATCCTTAGTCCTGTGTAAGCTCTAACCAGAGCAGTTTTTAGGTTACACCAGTCCTCTCTCTTCTCTGCTCCTATGTGTTGACAGCGATTGGGGAACAAGGTGCCTCCTAGAGTTTGCTTTTACTGTCCTGATTACTTTGGCTTATATGTATATTTTTGTGTGTTTGCAATCTTCAGCTAGTTAGAACCTACTTTTTAAAAACATGTTTCAGTGCAATGTATCATCTATTGCCCCGTCAACTTAGAGGAAATTCCAGGAAGCTGAACAATTCATGCCTAAAGAATGAGCGTGGGGTTTGGGGGATGTCAGCATGATGGTTTACTTCTCTTACATCATTCGGCTTTGTTTTTTGGGGGCTGTGAGTAATTCTTGTTCTAGTGACTGGAAAGTAATACTAGGTGACATACACGGGGGTTTCAAAGCAAATACTGTTTCTTTTCAGGAAAGTGATTTGATATTGGGCACACTAAAGCTGATTTTGGTAAAGGATTTGAAAATGTTCACACAATAAATGGTGTTAATTATTTCAGCAGGACTGGAAAATAAGTAAAATAAGTGAAACTGAGATTTTTCTTTTCACATGATTGTACAATGTAGTTTTATTGTGTAAAAGTTCTCAAGTAAAAAAAACATGTTTTTATTGTAACTTAAAGGGGTTGTAAACCTTTGTGGTTTTTCACCTCAATGCATTCTATGCATTGAGGTGAAAAACCTCTTGCAGTGCAGCAGCCCCCCCAGTGCCCCCGTTTTACTTACCTGAACCCTCTTTTTCTCGCCCAGGGAATGAGCACACCAGCTCTAGCCTGTCCTGATTTGGTAGATTGATAGCAGTGCAGCCATTGGCTCCCACTGCTGTCAATCAAATCCAATGACACGGGGCCGCGTCATACATTCGGCGGCTATGGACGTTGAATGCTGGACTTGGGAGCACACCTGCAAGGTAACCCCCTAGGGGGAACTACTTCCCCCTAGGGGGTTATCTGATGCGAGGAGGTGCCGCGAGAGCCTCCGGGGGACCCCAGAAGAGCAGGTTCGGGGGCTACTCTGTGCGAAATGAGCTGCACAGTGGAGGCAAGTATGATATGTTTATTTTAAATTACAAAAAAACAAACCCTTACAATGACTTTAAATTGGTAATGACTTTTGCACTTGCCGAATTCTAGTTGTTATGCTTTTTGAAAGTAATTTTGGACACCATTGTCTAATTTTATTGGCTTGCTTTGTGTCCTGAAGGTTTATGCTAGTTCTGTCGTTCAGTGAAGACTTTGTTATTCTGTGTGTTGTGTTTTTTTTTTTTTTTTTTTCTTGTAATGGTTTTAATGCTTTTGTAGCAAACTCTTGGCCAATACATTGTCAGTGGCAGTTTTTTTCCACAGAACTCTTTTGGTATTGTAAAAGTAGCATTAAGCACCATACACACGATCAGAATATCGCACAAAAAAATACAGATTTGGAAGCGATCGTGCGTTTAATGTGAGCGTTATAATTCGTCTGATCATCTCACTATGTTTACTAGGCTTTAAAGTACTGTCATTGTGCACAAAGACTAGGCAGCAAGCAAGGAGTGTACTAAGTTCAAAATCTACCTGTTCAATTATCAATTTGTGAATGCTCCAGTGAGCCAAAAATGATCTTTCCTTAAATTCGGAGTCTGAAACTAGGCAACCTGCCCCAGGTATCTGCACATACCTTTTTCATATCTTTTCTCATACCGTGTTCTCCCACAATCCCACAGTACTCTCATGTGTAAATTTTCTTTTAGCGCTTGCCCCCACTGCCTCCTGCATCTCTCTGTTGGCCCCATGTCATAGAAGTGGGCCAACCGGATGATGTAAAATGTGTTGACCAGCATGTGGACAGTGTGATGCTTACATGAGGGCTCTTTGAGATTAGGGGCACCCTGGGCCCTGGAGTAGACATGTAAAGGTATGTTTATATATCTGCTTTTGATAGGAGGCCAGTTAACTAGTTGTGTGCTGTGAAAGGCATGCTTAAACCCTCACTATTGCCATAAAGGCTTGCATACATTGTAGCTCAATGGCGGTCAACGTACTTATATGGGGGGGGCCCTCAGGTCTGGCCCCAGACATTGGCAGAGTGCTGCATATCACGGTATATTCAGTGAATATATTACAACAAATGCCTGTCAGACTGAAGACAGCAACAGGAGATGGTCAAATACTAAAGACATTCTATAGAAGCTGTTGGAAACTGGGAACATGCTTCTACTGAGAGTCATAGGCTGGAGACATTAAATGAGATGGCTTCTATGAAAGTCAACACTTCCACATTTTGTAAGTCCTACAGCCCTCCTAAAACCTTCTTTTAGGCTGGATTCACACTCACAGCAGGGGATCTGGTTTGTTCTGTTTTCGGTTCTCTGTGTCGGGTGAATCTGGTCCGATGTTTCGCCTGAGTTCAGACCTGAAATAAAGCCAAAGACGCACCGGATCCTTTTCCAGTGCGGACCGCGGACGCTCTGCAGGTGTGTGAACTGGCTCCATTGAGAGCTGGTCAGTCTCCTGTCATGCAATTCACATAAGTGTGAACCCAGCTTTAAACAATATTTTTCCTTTTACTGTCTTGAGTAAGCACCTAAACAGACCAATATCTGCAATGGGTGCTGAGAACCACACGAAGTGCCAACGATCTACAGGTTGGGCCCCAGGCTTTGGATTCTGTATGTTGGGTTCACATTTGACGTCACTATAAATATCAGTGATGCCTCTGAGATCCATGTAGATGTGCTACACACAACCCTATATTTGTGGTGGTCTTGCTGTTACGCCATTTTTTTAACACATTTGTTTCTATGAAGGGAGTTACTGTCATTTAACTTACATTTAATTTTCCTGTCATGGACTTTCAGGTGGAAGTAATTTGGGCTCCTGTAAAGCCACCCAGCCACTTCCACAACCCACTATCATTCATGTTTCGACACTGAACTTAGTGAAGCTTTTTAAAGCAGTGCCAATAGACAATTGTGGTTAACAGAGTTTGTTAATGTTTCACAGGCATGCACAGTTTTAAGGCTTGACATGTCGGGTATCCATTTATTTCTTGCAACATCACTTTTTCATTTACCAGAGAACTGACTGATCTATTGTGTTTGTGTGCACTTAAATTTTACAGTGTTGTTTGTTTTTTTTTTTCCCTGAATAACCGTATGTGCTAATATGTGACATAAATTTTATCTGCCACCATTTTATTCTCAGGGGTCTTTGCTTTGGGAAAATATAAGCTGTTTTAAGGGGTTTAACTAATCTTCAGTCCTAATGTGCAATTATAACATGTACAAAAACAGAAAAAATGGCTTTGGTAGAAAAGTGATTAATGCCCATCTCCATGTTTAAGATAATTTTAAATCCCTTCCCAAACGCATGTCATGGGTATCAGTGTTGCATGTACGTAGCCTCAGTTATATATACAGTGTACGCTGCTGTGTTCTGGCAGAAGGATGGGGACTTCTGTCCTGCTCCCGGAACTAAATCGCTGCTCAGCCATTCACAGGACGGTTTGTGGTTTCTGAATGAATACAAAGCTATCTCTGATTGGCTGAGGTGGAGATTGTGACATCATCCTCTCCCTCTCTGCCTCAGTCAATCACAGGAAGCCTTGTATTCAGAAAATACAAAGCTTCCTGTGAATGGCTCTGCAGCGCTCAGCCTGACTCAAATCTTGTACTCTGGGAGTGAGGGGGAAGTCCCCTTCCCGCTGCTGGAACACAGTGCTCTGCACCGTATGTAGCTGATGTATGTATAGTGCACACAACTCAACAGACACTGCATGTGTTCCAGAAGTAAATGGGTTGTTTGGACCAGCTTGGTCCAAATTAATTCAAGTTCACTAAAACCTGGAGTTAGGCTTTAATATGTTAACCAGTAATTTATGTTGTCAATTTGCAGTTAGTGTAGTGAAATTATAGTGTCAAACAAAGTATGAAGAACATTAATCTTATCATTTTCAGGATCAGTTCGGAGCGACGGAAGGAGAAATCTCGGGATGCTGCAAGGTGTCGAAGAAGTAAAGAATCGGAGGTCTTTTATGAACTGTCCCACCAGCTGCCTCTGCCCCACAATGTCAGCTCTCATCTTGATAAAGCCTCCATAATGAGACTCGCCATTAGCTACCTGCGTATAAGACGGCTCCTCGATGCAGGTGAGATAAAGTCTAATATTCAGACAGTCTGAGTTGTTGCAGCTTGTTCTATCAGTCCCTTGTTTTTGCTTTAAGTAGACTTGTACTGATATGTTGGTGTTTCTAAAGCCAGAATGTTTTTGTTTTAGATAATCTAGGTCTAGGGAATGGATAAAACTCCTGTGAGGTTTTCAGTGTCCAAAGTGAAGTGAAATAGCCTTAGTATCACAAGAAGAGATGTTCCATTGGAAGGTTGTACCTTCCTGTTCTGATTATGACTTTAAAATTTTGATTTTTTTGCATCACTATCTATTCCAGGAACTGTGGTCACCTGCCATCACCGCCAGCAGTAACAACTTGACAAGAGTTTTGATTTTTCCCACTTAATTTAAAAAAAAAAAAAAAAAAAAAATCCACAATGCCAGTTTTGAGCAAAGCCCTTTTGCCAGGTCACTGGGGGGGGGGTTACAGTGTGTGTGTATATGTCTGACATGCTGACTTCTGGCTGTCAGATGGAAGCAATCCAGTTCCTCAGCAGCAGCTGGATTGCTGTCATTGTAATGGGTGCCTGCCATGTATCCCAGGCTCTGATTGCCCATCTGCGGGCCTGGCGCTGGCATGGCAGGTGCAGCCATGTAGAGGCGAGGGAGCTGAGCGGGCGTGCCGTTTGTGTCTGTGCCGGGGCTACGTGTGCGTCCACTTCTGTGGGCTGCCTGCATGCAGCTCTGGGGTGGATGAACATGCATCTGCCAGCAGCTCTGCATGAAGAACAGCACTAATCTGCCTTTTGAATGAGCCCTAAAATGTTTGTAGCATCAACTACATACAGTATAGTATTCTGACAGTGGGATTGGGACTTCTGCCTCAGCCATTCAGTGGAAGCTTTGTATTCCTTACTGTTCCTAGAAGACAAAGCTTCCTGTGAATGACTGAGCAGCACTCAGTTTTGACTGTTCTGGGAGCGGGATGGAAGTCTCCGCCCTACTGCCGGAACACAGCGCTGCCAACTAGCATTATGAGAAAGAGAGGCCAGTTAAGGCAGCCTATATATTTATTTCATAACAGGGTTTCTGGTAGTGAAATTTCAGTAAGTATTTGTGACTTTGCGTGCTGCTTAATCCTGATTTGGTGCAATCCCTCTATTTCCTCTGCTGTTCAGAACAGCTGGAGTAGTTTAATCACCGCTAATTAAAAGAAGGTTTATCTTCAGTTTTTCTGCTTTCTAAATGGCAGTATTCTATTGAGGATCAGCCTGACAGCTGGTCTGAAATGGTGTTGAAGAAAGCAATCATTCAACCAAAGTATAACATGACTGTCAAGTTGTTTTTGGCCTTGTGCATGCAAGTCTCCCCTTGTCTCAAGTTCCTCTGGGATTTATAGGAAATGTAAGCATTAAATTAAACGTTTTGTATTTTGATTGTAAACTTGTAGTAGTTGATATAGAAATCTAGCATTCAACAATCCAAGCTACAAACTGATTTCTGAGAAAACAAGCATTAGATTGGAAAAATACATTTACCCTCCTACCAACTCCAACTACCTAAACTTCCCAGTGGATCTGGTATTTTCTATTTAGACATTTGATCACATTAAGGGACCAGGGTATATATACAATGTTATTGCTGCAAATCCTAAAGCACTGGGTCTTTTCTGGACTACAGCAGCAGATCGATGCAGTAGTTAGGCAAAAGTTTTCATATTTACAGGTTTCCTTTAACTTTAATAACTGAGATTCAGCAACCCATAGGAACACAGGCTTACACCCTTTGGGCAAGCACAGGAATTGACAAGTTATCTGTCAAAGCCTGTTGTTAACAAAGATTAGCCAATCATGTGTGAAAACTGGGGCAAGTCTCCCTTCTCAGGTCAAGTTCTGATCCATTCTGTGCTTAGCCCTTGGTCAGTGGAGATTAGTGTAATGCTGGATACATAAAGCAAGGAGCATGTTTTGCTAAGAAGGAAAGTGATTCTAAACTGCTTCTTCCTTTTTTGTTTTAATAGTAAACATATCATACTTGCCTCCTCTGTGTTGCTATGGTTTTGCATAGAGCAGACCTGATCCTCCTCTTCTAGGTCCCCCACCAGTGCTGCCAGCTCCTCCTCTTTGGCGAGTGCACCCGTAAGAAGCTACTTTCTTTTCTTTCTATGGGGGCCCTCGTGCATGCTCAATCTTGCTCTGCCTGCATCCATAGACACAAACCACATAGCTCGACCACGCCTCCGACTCCCTCTTCACAGGATTTGATTGACAAGCAGGCTCCGGCTGCTGGCTCTCTGTCCTGTGAGAAAAGAGAGAGTGAAAAGAGCTTCTGCTCTTGGACACAGCACTGGATCGAGCTCAGGAAAGTATTAAGGGAGGGGGGATCCTGGTCACAAAAGGCTTTTTTTTTTTTTTTTTTTTTTTTTTTTTTTTTACTTTTTAATGCAGAGAATTTGATCTTTTACATATAAAAATGTGCATGTATTTATTTAGGGAATGTAAATCAAACGCTTTTTTTTTTTTTCCTCCTAACTTTGGATAGTGTAGACAGTGCTGAAGACTGTCGGGCTTTCTTTTCTGTTTCCCTGTCTGGGAGGTTTTGCTACACTTACTGTGTTGCATGCACAGAACTGTAAGGCCCCATACACACTATTAGATTTTCTGCAGATTTTTGTCTTCAGATTTACCAAAACTATATAATATGAGGTCAAACGTTAAGAGTTTCAGCTTGTATGCAATCAGGCAGGCCCTTGCACTACATGGTTTTGGTAAATCTAAAGACAAAAATCTGCATAACATCCAATAGGGTGTGTGGGGCTTTAGTAAAAGGAAATCTGTGAAGCTGGCCACAGAATGAACAAAATCCCCCATCCACACATTCAAGGTGGATGAAGGAATCCTCCCTGCTGCGCTATTGTATGCTGAATGTGGGGACTCCTCCCCTGTCAGAATACACAGTGCTGCAGCTGATTGGCTGCAAGTGCTGATCAAATGGAACCTTTCCAGCATTCCTTTTTGAGAGAAGCCAACCGTTATATCTACTTGTGTCTATCAGGAACTGCCATAAATGGATCAAAAATTGGTTGGTCCCGGCTGAACCAGCCAAATTTTTATCCACCTTTTTTGGTAAGCTTTACTTGTCTGCAGCACAGCTGTTCCCTTTTTTAAGATTTTTTTTTTTTTTTTTTTAAGACTTTCCCCCACATTCTGGTCCTGTGACCTCAAACATTTTGGGCTTGCTATCACTTTCTGGTATGGAAACTGTGGTCACCAGGACAAGCCTCGTTGGTTCATTTTCCCAGGGAGGACAAAGACTGCAACAATGGTTCTAACCCTCCCTGAGTTTTGTGTCCTTGCATGCACTGTTATAGGATTACTTGGCAGACATATTCTAGGATGACTACACTCAGTCTACCCACATTGTTTAAAAAAACTCTATAAACGTGCATATGTTGCCTTTGCGTGACTTTCCAGTGTCTGCTCCCATGACAGTGAGGTTTTTACAAGTTTTTATCTACAGAGATTTAAAAACTGCTTCATCCCCATTCAAGTTAAGTACTGTACTCTCTATAGCAGGTTCCTGAGTATTCAGCGCATTTTAGAATTTTAGAGTTCTATTCCAAATCGTGATTTGTTTGCAAATAAATGGATAAAAAATGCATACAAGGAAGCTTTTATTTTTTATTTTTTTGTTAGTCTTTGTAAGTGCTGGCGTTATTTTGAGGGAGCAGAAGTCCAGTACTTTTAAGCTGACCAGAGATGGATCCAATCCCTGCTGAACTGTCTGAGATTTTATCTCTCTATGAGCAGGCTGATTGCACCTAAGTCGATCTATTAATCGACTTGGGTACAACTGCCATGTCGGATTTTAGGTATGTGATTATTGCCAGTGGCTATGGCTTCTAGCAGTAATCTGTGTTCTCCTGGCAGGGACAAGTCCCTGTGATGGGGAAATTGAGCGATTTTTCTCACCCACAACCCGTGAAAGAAAATATCATCTATGGCCAGTTTACCTACCATTTATTCAAGCTGAGTTTTATGTAAACTGTTAAAGCACCGCTGTAATGTGTATATATATATATATATATATGATGGTGACATGGTTACAATCTTTGAAATTTTGCAGGTTTTTTAACACGTTATGCTCAACATCTATAGATGTTTGTTTTAACCTAAATTGCTCTCGGCCCTTTAGGTGATATGGATGGAGAGTCTGAAATGGAAAAACAGCTGAATTGTTTTTATTTGAAAGCCTTGGAGGGATTTGTTTTGGTCCTGACTGAGGAAGGGGATATGATCTACCTGTCTGAAAATGTCAACAAGTGCATGGGACTCACACAGGTATGGATGGGGTCATTTTATACTCCCCTGTTGTATGTGATGTTAGATCTTGTTCATGTCTAATATCTTTATCTTTTTTTTTTTTTTTTTTTATAGTTTGAGCTGACTGGGCACAGTGTGTTTGACTTCACTCATCCCTGTGATCATGAGGAGTTGCGGGAGATGCTAACATTTAGAAATGGTATGTACCTTTTGAACTTGTGCAAATGATCATTTACATATCCAAGTATAGACTAATACAAGTAATCTTACCTTTTCATATTTTCTTGTCCATCTCCAGGCAGTTTTTTTTTCCATGCCAGCAATTAAATAGAAGGGAGGGAGGAGCCTGGATGCCTTTTAAAGTAGAACTCCGGGCAGAAATATGAATGCATCATTGTAAAGGTGCATTTATATCTTTTAAGCAAATCTTTGTTCTTTCTACTGATTGCTATCCAGGTAGTGATATAATCATCCTTTCTTTTACTGGTTTACATCACACTTTCCCCTTAACTTCCTTTTCATAAGACCAGTGGCCATTTATGCTCTCCATCCCCCTGGCCACTGGTCTTGTAACTTTCCCGCTGTAGTACTTTAGACAATGAGCGGTGACAGAATTACACCCAACACACTATAGTGGGTGGATCCTGATCTGATCCACCCCGTTTATCTGCATTCGTGCCTCAGCTCCGTCTGCAGACACACCCACAGCCCTCAGCTCTGCCCACACATGCACCCATCGTGTTTACATTTTACTTGGCATCATGGGAAATTAAAATTTATATAGCGGTGCAGATGTGATGTCTGGCTAGGTCTAATGTCGTCGTCCTGGCGCTCGGAAGCAAAATGATTTTGGATGTAACGCTATGACATCACAGTGCTATAAATTTAGGGATATCGCAAAAATTTCTGATAAAATTTGGCAACAGTTTCATTGGGACAGCAGAGGGCATCTTGTAAATATTAAAATGGTGATGACCCAAGTAAGGAAACCGGGGTCAGACAGGAAGGAGCTCCAAATGGAAAAACACACCGCAGAGTATAAATCTAAATGTTATTAATAGAAACATGTATGTCGGTAGAAAAAATGTCAAACCTTTACCACACCATATAAAATGCATTCATGACAATGTTGTCAAGAGCAACAATTTAAAAAACAACCCGGGCTCACAGACATTCATCCGATCTTACCAAAAAGGGGGACACTTATTGCACAATGATGGAAGAAAAAAAAAATCAGCTGTCAGTATGTATCACCGATGGCCAATAGATGTAGCAGGGGCAATGGTACCAAACTGCGGATGTAATCCAAATCATGTGGTGATAGTTGGATATGAATAAACCAGCACTGAGAAGATCTGATGCTGAAAGATTAGGCAGTCATGAAACAGCAAATGTGATGCAATAGGACAGCCAAAGGGGGAGAAGGTGAAGGACAGGTAAAGAAGCACAGGTAGGGAGACATATCAGCGTCGCTGTACAAGCGCCTGCGATGCAATCAGCTCCAGATTCCTGTGGTATCCTGCTCCTGGATGATACTGTGTGTATCTTCACTCCCTGAAGTTAAGGCTCCAAATAGCTGCAGTTATCAGTGCCAGACGCGGGTGCCAATGGCAGAGACAAGTGGATGGCGCTGTGTAATCCAAATGATATGATACGGAGCGGCAGGTGTAAAAGCCACATGAATGAGCGATGCATGCATTTCGCTCACCACGTGCTTTTCGTCATCTTGTAAATATAACCGAATCCTGGAGTTCAGCTTTTAAGCCGTATTAAACCCAACAGCAAACATTTCTGTACCGACGCTTACTAATTCTTAGATGTGATGGCTGCTTTGGTTTTACTCTTTAGGTTTTCTTTATTTTCACCTGGTGATCTGACCAGTAAGTCTGTTCAACAGAACAAGCTCTCCTGCAAATGTAGCAGAGTGAGACAAACCATTTACCACTGACAGGGGAGCTTACAATGATCGGCTTTTATTCATATAAAAGCTCTATCCCAAAAGAAAATAATCTGTTGCTATAACTGCAGTGTCAGCTGGAGTTTGGCTTTAATTTTAGAGTATATATATCTCCTAATATATAGTAACTGACAATGCTGCTGTCTATAGGTGCCCCTGTGCTCCTTCATCCAGAGTGGAGGCATTCTAATACAGGAGGTGTATTACTGGCCATATCACCTGTTAACAGTGGAAAAAAACCTTAAAAAAAGAAAACTAATGCAGCCACCACATCTGATTAAGTTACAATACATTACACTTTCGTTTTTGAGTTTAATATGCTTTATGCTACCTGGTCTATTTACAATGTGTTTTAAAGTGACGAAGTCACCAGGATAGACTTTCTTAAAGAGGAAGTAAACCCTGGTGGGTTTTACTTCCTCTTTATTTCCCTGCAAAGGTAAAGCATAATGGGCTACTATGCATCACATAGTAGCCCATTATGTGTCACTTACCTGAAACCGAAGCCTGCGATGTCCCCACTGACAGGGAGTGTCCATCTTCAACCCCTCTTCCTTTCAGGGCCGCGAACTCTGGCTCTATGACTGGCCGGAGTCGCGTGACGTCACTAATATATAGGCTAACCTGTAGGTAAAAGTGGTTGTACAGGGTTTACAACCACTTTAATATTCTCATTAGAATGCCTTGAAGAAGTCCTTTTTCCAGCTCCTAATATACTAATTCCCAGTTGCTCAATAAAAAACTCTGTAATTCTTTAAATCCTCCAATACTTCTGGGAGTGTCAGAGGCATTCTGAACCGGACAGCAGCAGCTGCTCCAAACCAACAAGTAATGGGTCAGCAGTTCTAATGGGAATCGAATGAAAATGCCCGGTCGTAATAGTTTAATTTATCAACCCTTTTGGTTCCTATTTTGAGAGCAGACCTTGAACAGCTCGACACATCGGGGTATAATCAGAAGTTCTTCGCTGCATACATGGTTTGGGATCAGTGACTACAAATACTGAAGCAAGAGGGGACAGCCAGGCAATCAGCATTTTTCAGAAGGTGACTGCAACCATCATGTTCCTTTTTTAATGACAGATTCACAAACTGCTAATTATAAGACAGTTTTGTGATCCAGGTCTGCTACAGAGAGCAACAAAAAGTTAACCATGTACACCTAAGTATCTTATCCTCTGCCCAATTTCTAATATTTTTTTCAGGAATAATATATGCATTTCTCAGACACAGGTAAGTTAAGTCAGTGATGTCCATTCATAGCCGATTCCTGGTGATGTAGTGTGTGGGTGACTGTGCTCATTTTGGCCACTTTCACATGGGTATACTATAGCTTACGCACATGCAAGAGCTGTATTTGCCAGCACAGAGATGCATCTCCCAGAAGTGAGGAGGGTGAACACTCGGGTCAATAGGCCTTTGGCTGCTTATTTTCATTTTTGCATTTCTAAATGGTGAAAACGCTATATAAATCAGTTTTTTTTTTTTTTTTTTTTCTTCTGATATTTTAAATTATATTAATCAGTTTCAATTTTATATGTGCTTTAGGACCATCAAAGAAGGGTAAAGAGCAAATCACAGAGCGCAGCTTTTTCCTGCGTATGAAGTGCACCCTGACAAGCCGGGGGAGAACCGTGAATATAAAGTCTGCCACGTGGAAGGTAAGAGACCTGCTGTATGGTTGGCACAGGGACTACTCTGGCAAAAAAAAAAAAAAAAATTATATTTATTCAGAACAGGTTTAGTGAAAAGCACATCGATGAATTTGCAGTGCAATCAGCCCATTCCACGTGCCTTATATAGAAAAAGTCCAAGCAGAATTGCTGCACCTAAAATGTATTAAATAAACAAATACAAAAACATATATTTATAATATTTCATGGTTGTGTGGGAAAGGTTCAAACTTCTGTCATGTTCTTCTGGCACTACTGTCACCTTTTCCCCTCATTTCTTAGGTCACTGAGACAGGAAGTAGGTGGTGACCTCCTCCTCATTAAAGCAGAGCTAAACTGAATCTGAGCACCACAAACTGAAATCGCTATTTAATTCATATTTATTATTCAAAGCCCATTCACCCATCCATCTCTCCATGCTTTATTTTGGCAAGAAGTCACTTTGAAAAACACCCTCAGCATTTCTGACTGCAGCCATTTTGAGTAAGGGTAGATGATTCATGTAGCATTTACTTCCTGGAATCCATCTGCCCTTAGTCCAGGCCTGTGTTTTTATCAGAAAGCCGCTACCCATCAGAATATGTAACGGAAGTGACGTTCAGGCACGGCCATCTTGGTACACCCGCACTCGTCCGCAGTAAGCCTACACTCAGAAGGGGACATCTTTTGACACCTACTGAAGTCTTGCATATTTTACACTTAGTTTTACCAGTAAACTCAGCTTATATAGTCGAATACAGTATTTGGAAGTCCGTGTGACTGTTTAGATTTGGAATTTTAAAAGCATCGGCAAGCCTGCTGATCTGACAGGTTTGCTAATCTGACAGAACGCTGCTGCTTTTAAAAACCAACATTGTACGTTGTAATGTAAAAAAACAGTTTAAAACAAGTAAATATGATATACTTACCGATTTTTACTAATGCTAGCAGCATAAGGATTAAAAATGGTTAATGCGGCTTGAGAGAGTTTTGGTTTTGCTTTAAGGTCACAAATTGCCGTAAAAAGCTGAGAATTTCCAATGGCTGCATCTGGTATTTAACAGAAAAGCTGTCAAACATATTGACTGTCATGTTCTTCCAGTAAGAACTTTTAAAAAAACACCATTCCTTAGCTTCATAATGGGTTTGTGCCAGAAGGGGAACTTCTGCAGAAAGGAGTGGTACTCACTGCTGGTTACACTGCAGGTATGAGGATATAAATAGGCAGAGAGATCCACATTTAGGTGTCACGTGGCCCACACGTCAGCACTTGCTGGGGGCCAGCTTTATAGGGAGTTGTAGAGAGCACCTGAAATCTCAAAATATGAACCTCCTAAAAGTTGTCATTTTATCAGTATAAAATCTATAGCTTACAAACTGGATAAACTGCAAAACACAAGGTGTATATATTTGCATGACCTGCTGAGCATCCAGCAAAATCTTGAATCTTATTTTGTGTTGTAGGTTCTTCACTGCACGGGGCACATGCGTGTGTATGACAGCTGCAACAGTCAGAACCAATGTGGATATAAGAAGCCACCCATGACCTGTATGGTGCTGATCTGCGAACCCATCCCTCACCCATCAAATATTGAATTTCCATTGGACAGTAAAACCTTTCTGAGCCGCCACAGCCTTGACATGAAGTTTTCTTACTGTGATGAAAGGTGTTTAACAAATCTTATCTTTGAGTATATCAAAAGCTTTGCAAAAATGGAAACCTTAAAGTGGTTGTAAACCTCAGTCATGAAATATGAACAAAGCATATCCTTCTATAGTGTGTACTTGTCTCAGTTAAGAGCACCAAGTGTCACTTTTGTCTGCTGCCTCATTTCCCTGCTATCAGAATGCATCACTTCTGACAAGTTTTCCTGACACCAATAGAAAAATGGTGTTGGGGGAGGAACCTCCAGCTAATTGACAGCCTCAGCTATGTTGCTGTGTGGAGTGGGATGTGTCCCTTCCATCCAATCAGCTGTCAGAGGCTTTCCTCACTGAGCTCTGCAGTGTGAAACCTCAGCTCTCCTAACCCCCACCCCCTTTTTTTTTTTTTCTTTTCCTTTTTTTTTTTTTTTTTCTTTTTTCCTTTTTCTTTTTAACTCTTATAGACCAGCTTTAAAATTCAGCACTCTGAATGGATGTTGAGACGAAAGGGCTGCAGCTAGACAAATGCAACTTGTGTAGGAGGATTTGTTTAATCTCTGTGTATCACCTGAGGCCAATCACTTTGCTGGGTTTATGTAAGGGTTTACAACCGCTTATTGTAAAACAGGATTGCCACCTATTGGTCGATAAGAGTAGCAATGGGATATGCGTGTCTTTGAAAGCTGAAGCTGAAATCTGGTTGCTGTGTGTTTCTGCACAGCCTTACACTTTTAAATGTAAAACAGGCTTGATTTGTATTTTACAGCATTGCTACCTGGTAAGTTATTGTAAACGTTTAAAGTCTGTAATGTTATTTTCCTTCCTCCTTTTCATCGCACAGTCCTTCTGTGTACATATGGTAGTTAATGATTGATATGTTGTTGTAGAATTTATTAGGTGTCAAGTCTAATCTTGGAGGGAGTGACTTTTTTTTTTTTTTTTAAACCTTTACCAAAAAACTGCCTGTGCAGGTAAGTGGCATCTGTGGATAAAAGCAAACTGTGCAGCTTTGACTAAAGTTGAATAATGCCCTTGCTATAGATGTAGGCCATTTACGTACCCCCTTACCTGCATAGGCAGTTTTATAGTAAAGGTGAACTAGCCCTTTAGGGCATCAAGAATTTTGATAATTTTCTACAATATTAAAGGGATTGTAAAGTCTGTTTTTCACCTTAATGCCTTCTATGCATTAAGGTGAAAAACCTTCTTTGCTGCAGCGCGACCCCCCCCCCCCATTTTTTTACCTGAGCCCATTGGCTCCAGCCGCTGGCTCCCATCTCATTGAACAGATTGATGGCAGCGGAAGCCTGTCAATCAAATCCAGTAATGGGGGCGGTGGCCGAGTCCCACTGTCTGTCGTTGGATGCAGCAGCAGGACTCGGGAACGTGCCCACATGGGTGCCCCCAGAGGAAGCGGCATGCGATGGAGGGGAGGAGCCAGCAGCGCACACTAGAAGAGGAGGATCGGGGCTGTTCTGTGCAAAACCCTTGCACAGAGCAGGTAAGTATAACATGTTTGCTATTTTTATTAAAAAAAAAACAAAAAGCAAATCTTTACAACCCCTTTTAAGGGCCCGTTTTAATTAATGCGTGTGTGTAGAGGCGTGTTAATAGTTTCTTTTCTTTTATGATTTGGCCTGGACAGCCTATTAACCAGGTTTTGTAAATTGTTGCCATTGCATCCAAACATACGTTACATGTGTTGCCATTAGCTTCTGTGGGCATTCCAACGCACTAAAATGCAGACAGGTTTATTTTTCAAAATGTGCATCATTGCAGTATAGCAATGAAAACGGACACCACTTGGGGAAGTTGGACCGCTAAATTGCAGCACATGATGCAACAAAACACAACAGTGTAAATGGGCCTTAAACCTGGGTGCTCGCTGTATTTTTTTTTTTTTTTTTAAAGGTGCATTGACTGGCTCTGGAGACTCATCCAGCTGCCTATTTTCCTAGGATTGAAAATTTCTTGATTAAATATACATTTCTCTTCAGGCTTCAAAACTTATTGTGTTTTTTTTTTTTTTTCTTTTTTTCTTTTTTCCAGAGTTACGGAGCTAGTGGGATATGAGCCAGATGAACTTCTGGGACGGTCAGTGTATGACTATTATCATGCCCTGGACTCTGACCATCTGACCAAAGCACACCATGACAGTAAGTGCTGAGAGGAGTATACACTTATCTCTTTTCTGTTTAATTCTCTGCATTCATATTAGTAACTGTTACTGAGATAGAATTGGTCGAACACATAATGCCTGCACTAACCCTTAGGCTTCGTTCACATCTCTGCATTCTGAATCGCAGGCGGAATTTCCGCGATTACGCCTGGGATTCAAAATAGTGGCAAATCGCAGGACGGCCGCGATTTTAAAGCTTTTGTACTTCTTTTGGGCGTCCCGTGATTCTGTTTGCCTGATTTTACCGTGATTGTAGCCCATCGAGTCGCGGTAAAATCGCACCGCGATTGGGGTACCATTGGAAGTCACATGGAACACATGGACATCCCATGATTTGCTTCTATTTCGAATCGCGGCAATTCTGCCCGCAATTCAGTACACGGAGATGTGAACGGAGATTTAATCTTCTCCTAACCTCCCCAGTATTGCTTGGTGCAATTAGTGAAAGAGTTGGTAGAGCACTGAATTTGGGTGGTTGTAGGGAACAAAAGAGAAAATCTGCTGTGCCTCCTTTAGCCTTTTTGTTGCCGACTTAATTTAAATTTTAGTGACCGGTTTACAATTCAAATAACTTATCTTTCTCTCCACATTTTACACAGTAATGAGCTTTAAGGGAAGATATTTGAAAGCCAATTTATGTAAATAGCATACAATCTTGTTTATAATGACCCTGCAGTAACATTAAAAGTTTAAATAGCCAGCAGTGTTGGAAAGGAGGCACACGAGGTACCAACCTATATACTCATATACTTGGCTCCTTAAGCCCTGACACTCCTTTGCCACAATGGCATCCACCTACTGTCTTTGAGTGCTTTCCACATATACTGCCTATTGAACCATTTTATATGATTACTGTCACAGTAACCGTGGTGTGGATACCACGAGTGACATCCTGGTAATCAGACCTCTCAAGTGTTTGTAAAGCCTTGAGGTTGTTTTTTTTTTTTTTTTTTTTTTTTACCTTTTTAGACCCCTTTTACACTGGGGTGGTTTTCAGGTGCTTTGGCGCTAGTAATAGCCTATGCAAAGTGCCTGAAAACCGCCTCCCATTCATTCCAGTGGGCCTTTTCACACTGGGGCGATGCACTTGCGGGACGTTCCAAAAAGTCCTGCAAGCAGCATCTTTGGGGTGGGTTGGGAGCGCTGTATTTAGCGCTCCCAAAACGCCCTGCACATTAAAATAAATGGGAAGCGCCTTGAAAGCACCACAAAACTGGACTTTTTACCCTTTTTTTGGGAAAAAAGTGCCCCGCTAGTGGCCCGCTTAAACAGCACTAAGGCACCGCTAAAACGAGCAGCAATTTAATGCAAACAGCCAGGCACTGCAGTCTGAAAGTAGCCTAACCACTTAAAGCGGGGTTCCACTCAAATTTTTTACTTAATCTTACCCCCTTCAGTTAATTGCATAGATGTTCAAATGGCGCACGAAAAAATTTTTATCGCTGTAATTACCTTTATATTGTACTTTATTGTGGCACTTTATTGCCTTTCCCCGGCGCCGCACTTTCTCCTGGGAGCTTAGTGTCAGGCTTCTCAAGATTCAGTGCGGAAACGATGATCATGCGTGTAAACAAGCTGTGAATGAACAGCATTCACCGCATCCAGGAAATCAATGCTTGTCGGCTTCACATGCCCACAAGCAAGATGGAAACAGCCAGCATCACATTTTTTAAGTTATTCTTCAGTACAAAAACAGACAGAGGTGGAAATTTTACACCCAAACTGTGAGTATTATTTTGGGGTTAGCAAAGTGTCTCAATGACCTAAAAAAAAAAAAAAAAAAAAAAAAAGATTGGTCGCCAGACTCCCGCTTTAAGGACCTGTCCTATTTTTCTCACTTGTTTACAAGTTAAAATCAGGTTTGTTTATTTTTTTTCAGACACCCTAGAGAAAAAATGGCGCTTGTTACAATACTTTGTCACACCGTATTTGCGCAACGGTCTTACAAACGCAATTTTTAAAAAAATAAGAAAACCGTAAAGTGAGCACAATTTTTTTTCTATATTGTGAAAGATCATGTTACACCGAGTAAATTGATACCCAACATGTCACGCTTCTAAAATTGTGCTCGTGGAATGGCGACAAACTTTGGCACCTAAAAATCTCAGGCGACATTTAAAATATTCTACAGGTTACCAGTTTTGAGTTGGAGAGGAGGTCTAGAATTATTGCTCTTGCTCTAACAATCGTGGCGATATCTCACATGTGTGATTTGAACAATGTTTTCATATGTGGGCGAGACTTGCGTATGCGTTCGCTTCTACGTGCGAGCATGGAGGGACAGGGTTTTTTTTTTTTTTTTTGTTTCTGGGATCTCACATTAATCTGAGACACTTAAAAGCAATGAAAAAAAGTCCCTTTTTAAGGCCGTTGGGCGGAAGCGAAGTTTTGATGTCGCTTCAGTCCTCCAATGGCATTGAGTTGAGTGAGAGCCATCATTTCCTCACTTGACTTCCTGCCCACCAGGGAAGAGCATCGGATCGTCTCTGCTGCTACCGACGGCTCCGGTAAGCGGTGGGGACGACTGGGACGCGGCGGGAACCTTTCCAGCCACCGATAAGAAAATACCAGGGTTATGGCAGCTATCTGCTGCCATAAGAATGGTATTTAACCTCAAAGTAACCATGTATATCAATGGTGGGTGGTCTGTGAAGTGATTGTAAAGGAAAAAATGTTGTTTAAAAAAGTCATATTTACCTGCTGTGTGCAGTGGTTTTGCACAGAGCAGCCCCGATCCTCCTCTTTTTGGGTCCCCCGTCGCCACTCAGGGCCCCTCCCTCTTGCCGAGTGCCCCATAACAAGCCCCTTGCTGTGGGGGCACGTGTGGGCTCGCTCCTGAGCCAGCTCTCTGCATCCATAAGACCCAGAGATCATGGCTTAGCCCCACCCCTCTCTCCCACTTCACTGGCTGTGATTGGCAATGGCTGGGATTCAGGAGCCAATCGGGAGGGAGAGACCCGGGGGAGCTTCGGGTCTCCTGCACATCGCTGGAGTGAGATTGGACTTGGGTAAGTATTAGGAGGGAGCAACACACTGAAGTTTTTTTTTTTTTTTTTTTTTTTTTTTTTTCCTTCATGCATAGAATGCATGAAGATAAAAAGCCTTCAGCCTTTACAACCACTTTAATGCATTCTATTTAAGGTACAAAAAAAACCTTCCATGCCAGAGGAGCCCCCGCTCTCTGCACAAGAGCAACGGCTCTCTCCCTTCTCACTGGGCAGCTCTAACCTTAAAATGGAACTTAAGTTACAAAATAAAAAAATTGCGAGCAGGCAGGGTATGTATTGCAGAAGAGACCTGCAGTGTCTCTTCTGCAATACAATACATTTACCTGTGTGATCACAGACCCTTTGTGAATGTACATTCCGACGCACTGCTTGTGTGGCAGGTTGACAGCACTTGTGCACATACACAGAAGTGACATCATGCCGCGCTGGCCAATCAAGGTGTCTGAAGACTGGCAGCAGTAAGAAGCTAGGGAGAAGATGCCAATGCCAGCGAGGGACTGCCGGTGTAAACCATTGGAATAGAGGTAAGTATTTTTCCCTTTTTAGTTCCGCTTTAACTGGAACCTCTTTTCCTATCAAAGCCTAACCATGAACTAAACCCACATGCTTCCTTAACCCTTGCAGCAGCACACGTTATTCGCTGTCTCTGAAACAGTCAGTGATAAAAGATACCAGATGATATGCTGTACTGAAAACGCCACCTGTATACCAGCACTGAAAACCACTGATCTGTTTGTATTTAGTTTGGCTAGGTGCATGTGAATGATCAGTAGTGGATTTCATGGGTGATATTGAAGAACACAGTTAATACCTGTAACTGAGATGCTAATACTAGGCTGAATTTGTTTTAAATTGCACAAGAGACCTGTATGTTACACTTTTTTTTTATTTTTATTTTTTTTTTTATTTTTTTTAGTGTTCACAAAAGGGCAGGTGACAACAGGACAGTACAGAATGCTGGCAAAGAAAGGTGGCTACGTGTGGGTGGAAACGCAAGCCACAGTTATATACAACACAAAGAACTCTCAGCCCCAGTGTATCGTATGTGTGAACTATGTCCTCAGGTAAGTGTCTATTACGTCATATTCTCTTCATATAAGCCAATATGGTGTATCTTTAAAAGATCAATCTTCCCAAAAACTGATATTTACATTTTAGGACACTAGCAAGGTGGATGGTCCACCAGTCTCTAGTATCTCGCTGGGAGCTTTGATTTGCATTGTGGAGAATGCAGTAGGATGATTAAAGCAGAACTGTTTTTAATTCTTAAAAAAAAAAAAGACGTGCACACTGTGCTTTTAAAATGTAGCTTTTTCTGCATTACTGCTCTCTAGCACTGTCCCTCGCAGTCATGTTTTGGGTTTAATGACTCCCAGCACCCAGGATTTTGGAATTAGACTTTAGAGTTCACCTATGGCAGGGGTCACTGAAAGCAAATTAATCCCATATGTGCTTGCTAGGCACATGCTCTCCAGGACTAAAATGGCTATGCAGATTTCTACCTAATCTGAATAGTTATGTGCATATAGACAGGCTTTCCTGCCTACTACCTGTGATGGTTATATAATCACACACATAGGTTGAACTTGTGTCTTTTTTCAACTTCACCTACTATATAGTACCTGGCTTATCACTTAGGTGCCAAGGAGTGTTGACCCTCTGAGCTCATGTCTATATCCTGTGCTCCAAGCGGTCAATTTGTGTATGAGAGCCTCATGGTGGCCTCTTTTGAGGTAGTAGTAATCACCCAATTTCACTCCAGGCCTCTGCACCTCGCCTGTGTTTACTCTGTGGGACAAGCTCCCCCAGGACTTATCATAATAGTTTTTCTTTCTCCCACTAACCTGTATGGTTCTTGGAATGGACACCACACTGTTGGATTGGGGAACCATTTTAGAGACAGGAAGGGCCTTAAGGGACGTAGTTGTTGAGGAAGTGCAGACTTCCCATCAGCATTCTTGAGCCACTTGGACCTTCGACAAGTAGACCGAATTTCAACTTGGGCTGAAAGACACGTTTCAGTTGTGTCCACATTCCTTGCGTAGATGGTTGTTAGCCTCTGGATTTGGGAAAATGGTTCCCCTCCAAAGGTATCTCTGGGACATAAATCTATTAATTCTGGGAGCTGCTGGACCTACATCTGTTGGCATCCCACTTCTGCAATGAGATGGACCGGTTTGTGTTCAGAATCGGGGATATGCAAAAGCCCTTGCAGTTGAAATGCTGGTAACTCTGTTCAGTTCTGGCTGATATATGCCTTACCTCTGCTATAGATTGTTTCTCCAATGCTTCAAAGGATCTAGATGAAGAACATCCTTCTGATGATCTTGGTGGCACCAAATTGGCCCAGAAGGACTTGGTACTTGGGCATTTGTCAAATCCTGGGAGACCCTTCATGGGCATTTTCAGACCAGTCAGGCCTACTGTCGGCTCTACAGAAGCATCCCTTTTGAGCCTGTTTGCAGTATTCCTTGGACTGACCACCTCCCACCTTAATCTGGACATTATGTGGGAAGGTTGCAGAACCGATACACCTCCTTATACTTTAATCTGGAACCCTGCTCTAAAGCATCCCAAAGAGATCTCCTTACATTATTCAGATGTAGTATGTGTAGTGTGAGTTTGTCTCGGCCACTGATTTCATCTGAACCTCGCATTCTGTTTGTCCTGCCTGCGGCTCTTACAAGGACTGTCCTGCATCTCATTCCACCATCTCTAGGTGGATAAGGCAGGTTCTTGCTGTAATGTGGCCATTACAAAGGAGTCTCTCATCCTACAGCACAGTGAAATTGGTTGAGACCCCTAGACAGGGATGGAAGGGTTGGCATATTTTTGATATACAAATTGCACTACAGAAGTCCTCTTTGACATCAATCATTGCTTGCTTAATGGCAGTAGGAATGCTCTCTGCTTTGTGTGTCTCTTTCTTTGGCAGCGCCTTCTAGAGACAGGATAATACAAATTTTCAAACCCATCCCCACGTGTTTTCTGCTAGTGCGGATGCAGATTCTGCATGTCTGAGCTGTTTGCCCCAAGTTCATGATAATAAATTTCATCTCTGCTCATAAAAGAATGTTTTGTGTAGTGACAAACATTGCTTGCTTTTTTATATTTGACCTTATGATTTAATTTAAATTTCTTTAGTGACATTGTGGAGAAAGGGCTGATCTTGTCCCTCGGCCAGACAGAGTCCACTCTGGTGTCTTCAGAACCTGCTGAAACAAAGATGCCTCAGTTCTTCACTAAACTGGATGAGGATGACGACGACACCAACAGTTTGTATGAGCAACTAAAAAAGAAGGCGCCTGAGTCTCTTACTGTTCTTGCACCTGATGCTGGAGATGAGATCATACCCTTGGACTTCAACTCTAGTGGTGGGTGGCTCTTATTTGGAATTTGTCTGTATTATTCCCATCTCCTGAGCAGGATATAATCTGTGTAATCGTCTTCTTCTACGGTAGATTCAGAGCCGCAGTATGACGATGCCCCATTGTATAATGACGTCATGCTACACTCAACCAGTAAGCCTCCTGAAAACATCCTGGTGTCTCCACTTCCAGTGCCAGAGAAGCCAAAGTCTCTGCGTAGCAATGCTGACCCTGCGCTGAACAGAGAGGTAGTGATCAAGATGGAGTGTAGCCCAGAACAGCTGGGGCTGGCTTTTACCATTCCACAGCTCTCCAAGCCATCTAGTCCATCAGAAATCAGCAGCAACCAGGGCTCAACAGAGGTGAGAATGATATTTATATACATCGGGTATAAGGAGTGAAGATATTTTGCATAAGCTGTGGCCTTATGAATAAAATGGCCCATGCAGGCAAGGCGCCCAATATATTACAATGCATTGTGCATGTAGGTCTCTGCTGGCACCCCAAATGCCTGACCATTATACTCCAATATTGTTGGCCTACGCTTCTCCCTAATAGTTTTCTGGGACATAGCAGAGCCTGGCACATACAAGGTCCGTGTTTCTGGGATAGGGCAAGAGCTGACACTGTGCCACTTTTGACCGAGACCTGGAATGCTGTGACACTGAGAACAAGCAAGGTAAGCAATATCGGAGTATATCGGACAGGCTTCAGGGTTGCCCACAGAGGCCTACAGGTGTACTAATTACATTACATGGTATTTTGAAAAAAAAAGGCATGGTGCATTGTAATTTCCTGTGGCCCTTCGTCTGCATGAGCTTTTTTCATCATAAGGTGAACTATACCTTTAAAGCAGAAGCTTATTTATTGTGTTGGCACATACCACTGTTGCAGCTCAGTCTTATGCCTTAAGTATCCACATTTAGACTCTTAACACAGACCACCTTCTTAGTGTTGTGCACGTCATTGATATTCCAAGGGTGCGGTTGCTATCAAAATAGCATTTTTGGATGTTTGGTCTTTATAGTTTGGAAAATCTATACCAAGCTGTGAAAAGGCAGTACTCATTTAGAAATATGCTAAATCTTATCCATAATACCTATAGTCTTTCCCAACGTCTTCCCTTTGCAGCCTGGCACTCCTGCAGAATATTGTTTTGAAGAGGATATGGACATTGCCCAGGAATTTAAGATGGACTTGGTAGAGAAACTTTTTGCCATTGACACAGAAGCAAAGGCTCCATTCTCTACAAAGGTACATTTCCTGTGTGTTTATCACAGTGCTGACCAGTTAGTCATTGTGCAGTCTCTTAATAGATATTCTTTTATCTGAATTCAGGAAACGGACTTGGACCTGGAGATGTTGGCTCCATATATCCCAATGGATGATGACTTCCAGCTAAGAAGCTTTGATCAGCTTTCCTCCATGGAGACTGATTCCACTCCTCTGCAGTCCCTGGGAAGCATGACCAATCTGTTCCATCCCTCTACTGTTTCACCCTCCACTGATCTGAAACCAATCACCACAGAAGCCATGAGCGATCCGAAGACCATCATTGTGCACCCGCCGGCACCAACCATTAAAGAGGTGCTGAGTGCCCCCGCTTCTCCATATAATGGAAGCCGAAGTTGCACAAGTTCTCCTGTGAGAACAGACAAAGCAGCTGTAAAGGAGAGATCCCGCCCTGGAACTCCCACTATACCAAGTCCACTAAATAAAAGGTACATCTTTTAATCATCGGTGTAGAATGTACCTAAGATTAGAAAATAAACTAGATCACATATGTGACTGAAATTCCAGTGTGAGCCATCAGTGAGCATAGAACATTTGATCACACATGGAGTTAACTACACTGGCAATTAACCGCAGAAATCCCATCAGCGTTGTCATTTATTACTTGCGCCAGTCACTGTTGGTGACCCCCAATCTTCCTTCCAACTGCCTACAGGATACATTGTGACAGTTGTGGCAAATTTAACCACTTAAGCCCCGTACCATGTGGCTGGCCAAAGACCAGAGCACTTTTTGCTATTCGGCACTGCGTCGCTTTAACTGAAAATTGTGCGGTCGTGCGAAGTGGCTCCCAAACAAAATTGACGTCCCCCCCCCCCCCCCCCCCACAAATAAAGCTTTCTTTTGGTGGTATCTGATCACCTGTGCGGTTTTTATTTTTTGCGTTATAAACAAAAAAAGCGTCAATTTTGAAAAAAAACGCATTATTTTTTACTTTTTGCTATAATATCCCCCAAAAAATATATAAACATTTTTTTTTTCCCCTCAGTTTAGGCCGATATGTATTCTTCTACATATTCTTGGTAAAAAAAATCGCTGTGATCAGTGACATTGGGCAGAACAGGCAAATGCTTGCATCAGCATTTCCCCGTTCTTCCTCTCTGTGAGACGATTGCGGGTATCCCCGCAGACATCGAGTGCGGACTCGCGATCACGCTCGCGGCGGCAACCTGCCTCTTAAAGGGCAATGCACAGGTATGTTTAGTATGCCTGTATGTGCCCTTCTGCCGCAGTATATCTGCGTGAAGCGGTCGGCAAGCGGTTAAAGTTTATCCAAAGACAAAACTTTTTATTTTTGCTTACAGTAGGGATCCATCTGCATCCTCTTGGGATGTTTTCTAGTTCACTTGGTGTCCAGTAGACAAAATGGCAAGTGAGAAACTATCAGATATCACCAGAATAGGTGTGCCAATTGGAAGAATTCACTATTATTCCTGCTCTGGTAACTCAGATTTTCCATTCTCCCTTTCTTTAATGATAATCAAGATAGAGTAAATCTTCATAGCAGCGACACAGATGACAATAAAAACCTGATATGGGTTCTGATCCTTCCAAACTATATAAAAATAAATAAATAATAAAAAGTGTTCAGATATGCTTTAGGTTTTGATACAGGGGTGAATTTAGACATAGTGAGGAGACAGGCGTTTTACCACATTGTAAACTCCTGTCACCACAAGGACACACAGGAAACAAATTTGTGTGTTTCATTTACACTGCAATGCAGCCCGGAGCTGTGCTAAAATATAGACATGCTAAAATTTATTGCAGCGTTTACTGTACATGGAACTGTACAGCAACGCAGCACTCCTCAGCACAGCACAGTGAAGGAAGTCTACTTTTGTATAATAAAAAAGGGAAGCTCTGTGATGCCCCCACCACAGTCGGGAACGGACCCCTGACAGAGAGGTAAAGCGCTCAGCCAGCAGCTGTTAGTTATTTGAATTCGCCCGTAATACATTTGTGGCTGTTTTTTGCATGTTTTGCAGATCTGCGGTCCTGGATGATGAATTGAGCCCAAAGATGATCGCTTTACATAATGTCCAGAGAAAACGCAAAATTGAAAGTGATGGCCCTTTGTTTCAAGCAGTGGGACTAGTAAGTGTAAACTAAAAATAAAGTCTTTAATTTTTCATTTAACTGGGATTCCCTTACCTGTTTTTTTAGCCCCTTTTGTTAGTAGAAAGGAGCTTTCTACCACTAATTCTTTTGTAATATTGGGAGAGAGAAAAGAAGTTTTAGATTCTACCTGCAATGCCACCTACTGGGGAAATTTTAGAAACTGTTGTATCTACAGTTTTAAAGGATAAGTTTACCTTTTTATAAAAAATAAATACTCATCTTTTTGCACAAAAATTGTGCATTTACTAATATCATTTTTTTTTTTTTTTTTTTTTTTTTAACGCTGGAGCCTGTAATACATTGGTGATAGAAGTGTCCTTCGAGCTAAAAGGATATTTTAGTGTAGAAGTAGTACTAGATTGCAGCAAAATCAAAATGTTCACAATAACACAATATGGTAATGATATCAAAAAAAGTTATTTCGCGCAATAATCAATAGTGTAAAAAATATGAGATATAATAAATATATGTAGTGCACTATGGCTAAATCAATCTGTGAATGACAAATCTGTGAGCAATAATAAAGTGCATAATGTGATATATAAATATTCACTATAGGGACTAAATAGTCTCATATACAGTAAATGCTAAAGATCATCACAAAATATAAATAAAAAATAAAATAAAAATGAATAAATGTGCAGATGTTCACTAAATAGTCAAAAAAGTGAAGGGTTAAATCACAGCAAAAATCTATAAAAGGAAAAAACGTGATATAAATCCAAATATATCAAATGTGAAAAAATAAAAAAATGTAGAAATACAATCCATATATCATATCACATATAACATTTACTAATATAATTTTTTTTTTTAACGCTGGAGCCTGTAATACATTGTACCCGCAATGCCAGAATCCTGCAGACTCTCAGTACACTATTTTGTATGTGGGCAGGCAGTTACTGAACTGCAGGAAGAATCGGTCACCAGAGCCCTCGCAGTTCGAGAACTACAAACTGCTGGCCATGGTGGATGACAGTACTTGTAGTTCATTAATTCACAGAACTCTGAGCTCTGTTTTTTAAATTGTGACAGCGGGTGCAGGGAAAGAATCTGTTAGGAGGGGGGGGGGGGGGGGGAGGAGCTAAATCATGTTACATGTTCCACCCTAAATAGAGTGTAACATATTCCAAAGGTGAACGTGTCCTTTGAGCTATTGTGTTCCAAAGATTGTACCCAAAAGATAAGGATGCTCCTACTTGCTGCTAAATGGAGGGGTTGGAGGGAGTTGTGGGTTACATTTTTAAATTGAGAGCCTTATTTAAAAAAACAAAAAAAAAAACCTTTTGATCTTTGATGTGATGTAATTTATTTATTATATATTTGCCTGTAAGGATTGGCTCAGGCGTGTTCACAGCTCCACGTGGCCAAGCCCGCCAGGAAGCAAAAACTAAGCAGCGCTAATGGCAGGCAGTGAGACATTTCCCTGATCCACGGTTGCAGAGATCGTGAAATGTCTCACTGCCTGTCAGTGTTAATTTTGGCAACAGATTTCGATTTTAGTTTTAGTGTTAGGACTAAAACGACATTTTAGTTTGTCCCATTTTAGCCTTCTGCAATTGTTTTAGTCGTATTTAGTTGACTAAATCTCCAGTACATTTTAGTCAACAATCTAATGAGTGTAATTTAAATTGTAATGCATTAATTAACATTTCTCTACAATTTCCAAAGTCATTATATACTGCTGGAGTGAAAAATCTAATATGTTATTTATGGTATTGAGGCAGTGCATCTACAGACCAGTGTTAAATTTGTCAAGTCAAATTTCAATTTAGTTTTAGTCTTTTGACTAAAACGGCATTTTAGTTTTAGTCCCATTTTAGTCTTTTTACTAAAATGCCGTTTTAGTCGTATTTTAGTCATCTCTATTGTTTTCATTTTTAGTCGACTAAAATGTATTGTTTGTTTTAGTCTACAAAATGAACACTGCTGCCTGTAAATAGCGCTGCGCAGTGTAAGCTTCCTGGCATGTTCGGGCATATGGAGCTGTGAACACGCCCAAGCCCATCCTTATTTGCCTGTAAGTTGACTTGGCTTAACATGGAGCAGGATACTGCAAGATCCATGGCTTGGTAGCTTCTAGTTTCCTAGGCATTGCGGATGTTTAGCTTCACCTGCGCTGGGTGAGAAAATATTTAACCACCTGACCTCTGGAAGAGATACTCCCCCTGCATGACCAGGCACTGCGTTACTTTAACTGACAATTGTGCTGTTGTGCGACCTGTACCCAAATAAAATGTATGCCCCCCCCCCCCCCCCCTAGAAATAAAAGCATGCAATTGTAAAACCCCTGTGAGTATATGAGTTCCAACTGTTACATTTACTTGGTCGGCTTCTTAAATATGGCGAATGAGAAAAATGAATGCGCAGGGAAAAAAATTAGTTCTACTTTTACAGTTATCCATGCATACAATTGGGAAAATAAAATATTCATTCTAGGGGGTCCTTAGTGACAAATTGAAATAAATTCTAAACTCCTGATTTGTCATTTTACAGTTTGTTAATTTTTATTTATTTTTATTTCTTCTAGGGAACGATATTTCAAACGAATGTTGACCCAGGAGCGAACTCTCCTCTCTTATGGAAATGTGTCAAAGTATCGGACTCAGATAAGCCAACTGGACCTGAACAAAGAACAATCCTCTTATTGTCTACAGGTATTTGCATCAAAATAACAAACATGTTATACTTACCTGCTCTATGCGATGATTTTGCACAGAACACCCCCGGTCCTCCTCTTCTCTGGTCCTCCACTGTCACTCTTGGCTCAACATTCTTACAAACGCTGCACTCTACCCACTCTCCCTTGTCCCCGGCAGCTTCCATCTTCATCTGGTCTTTCTTCCAGGTTTGCGATCTTCAGTCGCCTGATTGGCTATGCCGCGGAGACGTCACTCCCACACATGCACATTTATTTATGACAGAAGAGACCTCCAGGGTCTCTTCTGTTATAATGCCGTTGCCTGTATAGCGATTTTTACAATAACTGACTTTACTACCACTTTAACTACTATCATAGAGATTGCTGTTGCACTGGTTTCTAGCAGATGATATTAAATGGTGCACTGTGCTGTTAAAAGCTGAATTGTTTTACCAATAACACTTATATTTTGCATTGTTCTTCCAGACATGGCCAGTCGATTGCTCGGACAGTCATTGGACGGCACTGGGCTTCCACAGCTAACCGGTTATGACTGCGAAGTGAACGCTCCCATACAAGGAAACAGAAATCTGCTGCAGGGCGAGGATTTATTAAAAGCCCTTGATCAAGCTAACTGATTTGCTCTCTGTTCAACTTCTGGACACTTCTCCACCCCAAAGCAGTGTATTTATATTTTCTAGCTCTGATAATTTAGAAGCCTGTCTCCATGACCGCACTATTTCAGTTAGTTCCATTTCCATCCCACCTCTGCTTTCCTTGGCCGTCTTCTCCACGTTTTTACAGTAATAATCTTTCAATGCCATCTATAAAACTACATGCACTGCATACCAATATAAATAAATATATATATTATATAAACGCAGAGTCAAACTTGCACCTTCTGTTCTAATTTTCTATGCCTACAATAGATTTTCACAACAAATCAATAAGTCCATACTGCACAGCATATTTTTCTTGTGATTCCATAAAATGTTCGTCCTTCTTCTTTTTTTTTTTTTTTTTTTTTTTTTTAGTACTATGCCTTCCTTTTGTTCTTCTATCGTATTTTATGCACAGGAAACAATGTTTTCCAGTGGTGCATTGTAGTCACAGTCGCACAATTCTATATTTTCTTAAGAAGACAAAAAATACCAGCAGTTCTTCATGCAATATATTATGCATTTTTATTTTTTTTTTATTTAGTATATTAAAAAAACTTTGTTTTTGGATTATTTTTAGTTCATATTGTCTCAAATCACTTTAAGGCCTGATGTATATCATTGTTAAATATGTTGTGAACTAGTGATGTTAATGCAGCATGTCAACTACAGCAGATTTATAAATGAAATGGGGGTTTCATGAGGGGTGTAAACCAGTGTGGTCAGTTTTGTTTATGAAAATGGAGGGGGCCAGTGAGCCTCATGTGGCTCTCCACCTCTATTGAGGGTCCTAGATGCTTCTCTGCCCACACTCTTAAAGAGGTTCTTTAGAAACAAGTTAAAATGGAAGTAAACTCCTAAAGACTTCCATTTTTCTCCAGCGATGCATCACCTGCCGGCTCCCTCAGTGCCGACATCTCCCTGGCTTCTTCTGGGTTTTCAGCTGACTTGACTCCTATGTATGTACAGGGAAGTTTATTCATTCTGGCACCAAGACACCATTGCACTTTTAATTCTTTCCACTCACAAAGATTCTTTCCAGCGTTTAGCACATTAGTATAACAGAAGGCAACATTTTATTTTTTTCCCAGGTTTGAATAGTGGGGAGGGATTAGAACACATTAAGTTTATATTGCTGTTCGTGTCCCCAATCAGGAGGTTGGGATATTGGTTCTGATGAACTTGGTGACTGCAAGTGACTACCTCGGTTTAACAGGATTTCCTTTCACTTCCTGGTGTCTTTGGGACCAGAAGTAAAGCAAACCATCCCTAATGGGAACACAGTTGGCAATAAAAACTTACAGGGGTTTGGTCGCAATCCAAAATGGGGGGGGGGGGGGGGGGTTTACTTTAAACTGTGTAGAAAAGCAAAGCGCTGTGAAATGATTGAGACTGTGTCTGAAATCTCAAGTGCTGAGATTAACTGTTTTTAAGGGCCAGCTGCCACTGGTGCGATGTCCAACATCGGATGTGATTCACACCGCACTGCAGTGCAAATTGAATGCGAACTCTGTACGATGCGATAGCATGGCTAAATTTGCATCGCATTAAGACCAAACTCGCACAGGACCCCTTTTTTTTGGTCCACAGCAGAATTGGATCGCATGGGTGTTCACATTGATGTGATCTGATTCCTGTCCGAATTTGCAGTTCGCACTGCGATATGCAAACTGATTTGGGGGTGTCATTAACTTTCAATTGACACCCCCAGCAGTACGCATAGGGCGTTGTGAATTGCCCCTGGGAGACCTGCGATGTGGGAGCCCGCAGTGGATTGGCTGGGTTCCCGCATTGCTGCAGTGTGAACCGGCCCTAAGGGAGGTATAGTTGCCTATTTAGTTTGGCAGTTATGTAAAGCTACCACCTCCTTACCTCTAGACTGCCTAAGGGCTTGGACCTTTTTTATTCATTTTTATATATATGCATTTTTACTACCTAAAAACAAGGTTTTTAAAGGATTGATGTACATGGTGTGAAGATTAAAGAGAAAAAAAAGACTACAAAGCATTCCCATTGCGGAGCCAATGCTTAGAAGAAATCACTGAACAGACCCCTTTTGATAAGTGGAATGTATATAACATGTTCCTGGAGAACCTCTTTAAACATCTCAATGCATGAATGAAGGTGCGCCATAAGCACTCATGCAGACTGGGCTTCAAGCCTCGATGTATGAGATTCCAGCATTTTTGGGCAGGGTGGAAGGCACAGGCGCACCGTCCAGCTCCGCTTTCTGTTGCCTGTTGAGAGGCTAAAGCTGTTCTTGTTGGATGGTGCACCGAAGGGTACTATGTGCCAAGGGATGATTGCCAGAATGCAGACTTTGCAGGAGGGCTGGATGGTGCGCTTGTGCCTTCTACCTGCACAGAAATACCAGAATCTCATGTGCAGGGGCCTAAACCATGTGCAATGGTCTGCATAATGGAGTAAATCACCTTGATTGTCTGATGTATTCATCAGACAAGTCAAATTTTGTAGATTTCCTATTGCTGTACATTCAGATTTACTGAAGTAGCATTTCACAGCAGATGAGAAGCTTGGGCTAAACAGTGTATATGTTAAAAAAAAAAAAGAAAAAAAAAAAAGGTATATTTTATACCCAATCAAACCTCCTAGAATTGGAATAACATCGGGAAAAGAGAAAATGGAGCACACAATAGCTCATGATCAACTCTGCTTGTAGTTATAACAATCTATGGTCATTTTGTAAACTTGTGGAATATATATATGTTCTGCTTTCGTCTTGCGGTCTTTAAAATTCAGACTGACAAAAAATTAAATCGACATGGATTGTGAGCAGGACTGCATAATACATCTAATTTGCTTGGTATTTGATTTGAAGCACTTAGCTGTTAACATCCTCAAAGTGTATTTTTCATGTAACGTTCAATTACTAAGGCTTATTTTTTAGAACTTTTTTATTTTATTTAGAAGTTGTCATAGTTGAAACTTTCACCATCTGTGTGATTGTATGTTGCCGACTGTGCAAATTATTTTTTCCATTTATCCTGTTTTGCTGTTTGTGGTTGGATCTAACACTAACTGTATTGTTTTACATCAATAAACATTTTACGTGGACCAGGCCACATAAGCCATCTATTTGTCTTTATGTGAGTTACATCGAAGCCTAGACAGACACGTTTTTGAATTTACACCTATGACTGTGCAGTTTAAAGTGGTTGTAAACCTCAGACGTGACATATGAACAAATCCTATCCCTCTATAGTGTGTACTTGTCTCATTCCAGAGAAATAAGTGTCATTTCTGCCTATAGCCTCCTTTCTCTATGAGCATGAGTCACTTTTGATCAGTTTCCTGACACCAAGACATAAGGTGACACAGGAGGGAGCTCCAGCAAACAGCCTGTGGTTGACAGCATCAGCTCTGTTTCTTGGTGCTGTGTGAAGGGGTGGGTCCCTTCTCTTCAGTCAGCTTTCACTGAACTCTTAAGAGTGTAATTTCAGCTCTCCATCCCCTGCTTTCTGAGTGCTTAGACAAGCTGTATAAATACTACACTTTGAAGAGATGTAGAGAAGACTGCAGATAGGTACAACTTGTGTAGGAGGATTTGTTTCATCTTCGTATCACCTGAGGCCAGACACATCACTTGGGTATGTAAGGGTTTACAACCACTCTTAAGTTAACCACCTAAAGACCAGGCCTATTTTTCAAACTTGTTTACAAGTTAAAATCGGGGGGTTTTGTTTGGTAGAAAATTACTTAGAACCCCCAAACCATATACATATATATCTAGTTTTATTTTTTTAATAATATATATATATTTTTTTTCAGACAACCTAGAGAATAAAATTGGGGTCGTTGCAATACTTTGTCACACTGTATATTTGCGCAGCAGTCTTACAAATGCAATTTTTTTGGGGAAAAATACGCTTTTTTTTTAAATGAAAAAATAAGAAAACGGTAAAGTTAGCCCAATATTTTTTTTTTTTATATTGTGAAAGATAATGTTACGCCGAGTAAATTGATACCCAATATGTCATGCTTCAAAATTGCTCCCACTCGTAAAATGGCGACAAACTTTGACCCTTAAAAATCTCCATAGGTGACGTTTAAAAAATTTCTACAGGTTACCAGTTTTGAGTTGCAGATCTTGGGCTAGCATTATTGCTCTCGCTCTAATGATCGCGGCGATGCCTTGCATGTGTGGTTTGAATACCGTTTACATATGCGGGCTCGACTTGCGTATGCGTTCGCTTCTGTGCGTGAGCACGGCGAGATGGGGCGCTTCAAATTTTTTTTTTTTTTTTTTACACTGTCCATTTAAAAAAAGAAATTTGGGTCGCTTTTATTCCTATTACAAAATGTAAACCTAACTTGTAATTGAAAAAAAAGCATGACCTCTTTAATGTAAGATCTGGGGTCAAAAAGAACTCAGATCTCACATTTACACTTAAATGCAATAACAAAAAAAAAAAAAAAAAAAATCCCCTTTAAGACCATTGGGGGAAGTGACATTTGACATTGCTTTCATCATCCAATGGTATGGAGCCGAGTGGGGGCCATCTTTCCCTCACTTGACTCATGCCTCACAGGAGAAAGGACCCGATTGTCTCTTGCCACTACTGATTGTCTCTGGTAATAAGCAGAGAGGACCGTAACGTGGTGGAGGGGCCATTCTCCTGTGCCCAATAAAAGTGATCTTGCGCAAATCTGCCGCAGAGACCACTTTTATCTGAAAGAAGACTGCCACAATTTTTAAGCACCATATGCTGCGATAATGGTATTTAGCGTCAAGGGTACCGACGTATAACGACGGCGGTCGGTTGGGGAAGTGGCTGCCACTGTAATATCTCTGACGACTTCTAACAAAGTCTGTTACATCTACTAATTTTTAGTAGATCACATTGTCTGATTTTTGAAAAAATTTATTTGCAAATTATGGTGGAAAATAAGTATTTGATCACCTACAAAACAAGCAAGATACAGACCTGTATCTTCTTCTTTAAGAGGCTCCTCTGTCCTCCACTCATTACCTGTATTAATGGCACCTGTTTGAACTTGTTATCAGTATAAAAGACACCTGTCCACAACCTCAAACAGTCACACTCCAAACTCCACTATGGTGAAGACCAAAGAGCTGTCGAAGGACACCAGAAACAAAATTGTAGACCTGCAGGCTGGGAAGACTGAATCTGCAATAGGCAAGCAGCTTGGTGTGAAGAAATCAACTGTGGGAGCAATAATTAGAAAATGGAAGACATACAAGACCACTGATAATCTCCCTCGATCTGGGGCTCCACGCAAGATCTCACCCTGTGGGGTCAAACTGATCACAAGAACTGTGAGCAAAAATCCAGGACCACACGAGGGGGACCTAGTGAATGACCTACAGAAAGCTGGGACCAACGTAACAAAGGCTACCATCAGTAACACACTACGCCGCCAGGGTCCCTGCAGTGCCAAACATGTCCCGATGCTTAAGCCAGTACACGTCCGGGCCCGTCTGAGGTTTGCTAGAGAGCATTTGGATGATCCAGAAGAGGATTGGGAGAATGTCATATGGTCAGGTCAAACCAAAAGTAGAATTGTTTGGTAGAAACACAACTCATCGTGTTTGGAGGAGAGAGAATGCTGAGTTGCAACCAAAGAACACTATACCTACTGTGAAGCATGGGGGTGGCAACATCATACTTTGGGGCTGTTTCTCTGCAAAGGAACAGGACGACTGATCCGTGTACATGAAAGAATGAATGGGGCCATGTATCGTGAGATTTTGAGTGCAAACCTCCTCCCATCAGCAAGGGCATTGAAGATGAAACGTGGCTGGGTCTTTCAGCATGACAATGATCCCAAACACACCGCCCGGGCAACAAAGGAGTGGCTTTGTAAGAAGCATTTCAAGATCTTGGAGTGGCCTAGCCAGTCTCCAGATCTCAACCCATAGAAAACCTTTGGAGGGAGTTGAAAGTCTGTGTTGCCCAGTGACAGCCCCAAAACATCACTGCTCTAGAGGAGATCTGCATGGAGGAATGGGCCAACATACAGCAACAGTGTGTGACAACCTTGTGAAGACTTACAGAAAATGTTTGACCTCTGTCATTGCCAACAAAGGATATATAACAAAGTATTGAGATGAACTTTTGATATTGACCAAATACTTATTTCCACCATAATTTGCAAATAAATTCTTTCAAAAATCAGACAATGTGATTGTCTGGATTTGTTTCCACATTTTGTCTCTCATAGTTGAGGTATACCTATGATGACAATTACAGGCCTCTCTCATCTTTTTAAGTGGGAGAACTTGCACAATTGGTGGCTGACTAAATACTTTTTTGCCCCACTATATGCAACTGCTCAGTGGGTGGGCCTTAGCGGTGAGCGGCCGCATATACACTGGATATCAAAATTGGAGAACAATTCATGAGCACTTGATTTTTTTTCAGAAATAAAGTCATCTTCATTGCTCAACATTTGATGGAATTTTTGTTGTGGGCTATACCATCCTAATAGAACAGCGTTTTTCAAAATAACCAAGGCACTTCAACAAAAAAATAACAATTAGTAGGAAGTGTACAGGCCCTTGCTTTGAATGACTTCAGCACATCTGCTTTGCACAGGACATCACTAGTCTCGCCTACTGCTCTGGTGTGATTTTGTTCCACTCTTCTTCCAGTCTCTTCCACAGTTCGGTGACTATAGTGAATTTCTTGGCCATAACATTTTGTTGCCAAGGATTTTCCAGAGGTTTTCTATTGGGTTTAGATCAGGACTCAGGGCTGGCCATTTCATTATTTCAATGTTTTTTAACTTCAAGGAACTGCTTTACCCTATTGCTGTGTAATGACTGGGGCATTGTCGTGCATGAAAATTGCTGGCTGATTGGGTGATGGATGCAGGGAAAGAACCGCATGTTGTTGAAGAAGGTTCTGATAAACATTTGCATTCACTCTGCCATGTAGCTGTATAAGAGACCAACTCCTGCTGCAGAAAACATCCCCCAAACCATGACTCTTCCCCTCCACCTTTCACTGACTGACTGGCGAGCAATCGCAGCTGCAGTGTTGAACTGATTACCCATTGAGATTCTTCGCATTATCCTGTCCTCTCTTGCATTTGTCTTTTTTGGATGACCAGCCTTCTTGGGGGACTTGAATGAGTTTGTGACATAAAGATGCGATATTCTAGAAATCTCAGATTTGGAACAACAAACTTCTCTTCCTATGGCTGAAAGGGTCATCCTTTGGCCTTCATCTGGACAACCTGCTGCTGGAGGGTTTCAGTCACTTTAGAAAAGCTCACCATATTGCAAAGCCAGTGAAAACTGAAAGTTAGGCTGCCAGTCAAATAGGGTTTGTCAGATAATTAAAGAAATTGGCATAAGGTGCCAGATTAACACCAATGGAGGAAAATATTACAGCACACACATACTAAAATTACATTTAAAACACCCTGAACATATTCAGCAAATAGGCAAAAATATGGGCATTTGGTCACACTATATTGTGCTTAAACCCACTACTGTGTCAAAGTATGCCATTATCAGTGGGTCCTACATAGGGTTGCCATCTTTTCTTCAAGCCAACCTGAACGCTTTAGCCGCGCACTGCAATTTTTTTTTAAGGGCGAATGCAATGTAAGGAGAACTCGATGTAAGAACACGGAACACGGGGGATAGGAGTGTTGTGGGCAGACAGAAGGGTAAGGGGGGGAGGAGGAGGAGGAGCAGCAGAGTGAGCCATCTCTCCTGTCCATGTATGGGGTGGGGCACATTCACACACCTATGTATTTGGTGGTTGTCGTACTTAGTTACTTGGGGAACTGCAGTCCATTCTGAATAATGTGTCCGGGTTTCAGGCGGTCTGAAACCCAGACACATGATTCAAAACCCGGACTGTCTGGTCAATCCTGGACAGGTGGCACCCTAGTCCTACACTATTCATAGAATGAAAGCTCCTGCTACTCAACATGGGAGAAACGCACTCCTCTATGTAGGAGAACTAAAGAGGACTCCTATAATACAGGTGGATAAGAGGTAATGGTGGGGGGATGGGGTGCTCCAGCCAAAGGGATCTGGTCAGGACCCTTACAATAGACAAGCAAGGATAGACTTTGGGGGCCAAGTCCTTTAGTTCTCCACATAGAGGAGTGTATTTCTCCTTTGGTTGAGAAGCAAGATCTTTCATTCTATGAAAAGTGTAGGACCACTGATAATGGGGTACTTTGATGTAGTAGTGGGCTGAAGCACTATGTGGCCATATAGTGTGACCAAACCCCCATATTTTTTGCCTATTAACTGAAATATGTTCAGGTGTTTTAAATAGCCTTGCAGGATTTAAATGTCATTTTAGTATGTGTGCGTTGTAATCTTTTCCTCTGTTTGTCAATCTTATAGCTGCACCATCTAATATGCATTCTTAGATTAACACCAATAACAGAGGTATCTGGAAGTGTTCTTTAATTTTCATCAATGTTTTTTTTTTTTACAAATCTCAATAAAGTTTTTTTAATCTGCGTTTCAAAAAGTATGTAACTCGTGAACTATGCTTAACAAAATTGCTCTTTTACTCCTGTTTAGATTATTTCAAATAGGACTAAGCAGTGACCTTGAAATTTAGGAAATTGTAGGTTGTTCTCTAATTTTGATCTCCAGTGTATCTGACCCTGTTAAAACAACTTGCCATGCTGAAACCCTGCTCCCACCAAGGTAGCTGGTGGGCACCAGAAAACTCCGTGCAAACTTGCGACCGGGACCTTTCAGATCATGTGACAGCCAATCACAGGTACCCCCCCAAATTTATTTATCTATGATCTACATTCAAATAATTTGTATACAATGCAACAATTAAATAAAGAGATTAGTCTATTTAAAATAATATTGGTCACAGACTAAATGTAAATCCCCTCTAGAGAACAGTATATAGCAGATATGAAACCTTGTGCATAATAGAATATACACCAAAATTCACATAACCTTCAAACATTGGGGTTTCACTTGTCCTCGATAGACCACAGGAATTCCGCTCTACGTGTTTCGCAACCTGTTGCTTCTTCTGGATCGTTAACGAATTTGTAATGGAATGTTAGGGTCACATCCGCTCACCCCAAAGCCTAGTGGGGGCTCCAGCATGGCCGCAATAGGCTCACTTGTGAAATGTGGGGACAAACGGATCTGATATTTGCTTTTAGGGCTACATGCCTCCACTTGTATTTGGGTATCAATATTTGAGGGCCAAAAAGCCTGATCTAGGTTCAGCACCAGTATATAGATAATACAGCTGTTTTAGGGTAGTTATAAAGCCCCAAGGGTGGGTTCTCATCAGCAAGTTTCAGGTTCAAACATACACTGTGGTTCGTATTAACAGAGCCTCTCTTAAATGTGCTCCTCACCCTGGCCGCCAACACCCAGTGCAGTAGGGGAGAGAAAGGGAGACGGCTCCTTAAGCCTCGTACACACGATCGGATTGTTGGCCAACAAAACCGTGGAATTTTGTCCGAAGGGCGTTGGCCCAAACTTGTCTTGCATACACACGGCCACACAATTGTTGGCCAACAATTACGAACGTAGTGAAGTACTACGTTGTTTTTCAGCTCTTTAGCGCCACCCATTGGGCTCCTTCTGCTAATTTCGTGTTAGTAGAAGTTTGGTGAGTGTTGATTCACGCTTTTCAGTTTGCGCTTTTCAGTTTGTTTCTGAACGGCCGTTGCAGAATCGGAGGAGATAACGTGTTATTTATTATTGGCCTCGGAGTTATTGCTTTGACATTATTTTTTTAGTTGAATAATGATTTGATTGGTATATTTTCTATATTTTGATGCATAGAATGCACTTTTGGTTGAGTTCTATTGGCAGATAGCATGTCTATTTTATTTGTTTTTTAATGCACAATAAAAAAAGTGTGGAGAATAATACTTGGCTATGTGTTTTACTTCAAATAACAGTTTGGGAGTAGACAGTTACATTAAAAAAATACAATGTAAAATTGACAAGGGACACCAACATAGTTGTATCTTTGATCTTAAAAAATACGGGATGATGGTGTTGTGGTAACTTGCCCCCCCCCCCCAAAAAATAAAAATAAATAAGCATAATAATAATATTCTTGATATCACTAGAAAAAAAAAAGCCTTTGAAAATTCATTTGCAATAACTCCATCAGTATCACCAGCAAAGCAGCTTCATTATTATCCATTAAAGAAGAGAGAATTGTGCGCTGCATTTGGAGATTTCATAATTTGCTGCATCACGAATGTTAATTCTCCATTACAAATGCTAGTTTACAAGACCGACCGCTTCTGGCTCATCCTTGCTTCCGAGCATGCATGTTTGTACTTTGGACTTTTGTCTGACGGACTTTGTACATACGCTCGAAAATCCAACAACAGAAATTTGTCCGCGGAAAATTTGAAAACTGGAATCCAACATTTGTTGGCGGACAATCCAATAACAATTGTCAGATGGAGCGTACACACAGTCGGATTTACCGCCAACAGCCTGTCATCGGACATTTCCCGTCGGAAAGTCTGATCGTGTGTACGAGACTTAACTCTATCCAAAATGAAAAAAAATCAAGTTTTGCATTAGGAC